>NW_023501115.1:0-199407 GCF_014066305.1 Letharia columbiana | reverse complement strand
GAGTACCTACATCAAAAGTTCTTCATGCGACTGCCATTGAAGGCACAGGAACTTGACATTTTCACCGCGAGGTGAGTCTCCTTGGAAATCCGATGACTTGAAGCTTACGCCCATCTTAGACCACGACTCAACCCGTCCACAATGCCCCCCCGACTCCGCATCTGCCCCCAGTGTCACCACCTCCTCAAACACCAACCCACATCATACAGATATCTCGCCACCGCCTCCGCCATAACCCCCGCAGCACCACCTTTCCAAACAATCTCCTCCCCTCCACCAATCGCCCGCTTCCCCCGGACCCAACCACCGTCCCACAAGCCGCCCGAATTCCGCAAATCGCAACTCCACCGGCAATACACCTCCCTGCTACGCTCCACGCCCTTGCTCCTTTTGTTCCAACACAACAACCTCAAGGCTACAGAATGGATGTCCATACGCCGAGAGCTGCAATTTGCCCTCGAAAAAGTTGACAATGACCTCTCCACGAATCTCGCGCCCGCTATAAAAATCCAAACGATTCAAGTGGGTATTTTCGAATCAGCGTTGCTGGTTGCCGAGTATTTCGACCCAAAACAGCACCGTACCGCCTCGAAACCGCACCCAACGGACCCCTCGACCCAATCGTCCGCCAGCTTGGCGAATCATACACGGACTCCAGCAGACCCGACTTTTAGGCACTACCTCTCCCGCACCGCCCACGCCGCCGCCTCCCCCTACAAAGAATCCCACCCCCTCCGCCCTCTCCTCTCCGGTCCTCTCGCGGCCATGTCCTTCCCTACCGTAACGCCGCAACACATGCGCGCGGCCCTCAGCATCCTTGCTCCAAAAGCGCCAACCTTCCCAGCACCCACACGGCGGGCGAATCCGGGCTATCATGACGCTACCGTGCAGCAAGGTCTGCAGAAGTTGATGCTGCTGGGGGCGAGGGTGGAGGGGAAGGTGTTTGATAATGAGGGGGCGAGGTGGGTGGGGGGCATTCAAGGGGGGATGGAGGGGTTGAGGGGGCAGTTGGTGAGGATCTTGGGGGAGGTAGGGGCTGGGGTGACAGGTGCGTTGGAGGGGATGGGCAGGAGTTTGTGGGTGACTGTCGAGGCGAGGAGAAGCATGTTGGAGGAGGAGGAGAAGGGAACGTCAGGGGGGGGTAATGAGGGGTGAGTCTCAGAATATTCCCTACCATCTACTTATGTAAAGCATCAGCATTGTATAAAAGATCGCAGTTCACATGAGTAGAGAAGGAAATCGGAGAGTACGTTCCATTGCTCTAGTCTAGCGAACAAGGGAAAGGAGCATAGCATTGGATTGTGGTCTGTCATTTGGGGTCGCAATCCAGACCGGTATTCTACAGAGACATTCCGATCTCCCGAAGCGAAGAGAACACTGTCTGAGATATTGTCGGTCGTTCCACTCCTCATTCCTGTTCTTGCGCAATCTGTTCCAAATCGTCCTTCCAAAAAGCTGCCGTACCATTCGCCCCGCAAGAAGCAGAAGAGCTACAACTGCCGTGTCTTTGTGTTTGGACGAGATAGGAGAGGGTGATGGTGTTGGCGACGTCTATGAGATTTGTCATCTGTGGTTGGCGGTGCTCACTTTCGATTGGATCAGCGATGTCTCTCTCCTGATATCATGACTCCTATCTCTAGACACTTAATGAGACGGACATGGAGTGATCGAATGAGGACTATGACTTGCAATATTATTTGTCAGCAGCAAGAAGCACCTGAAAGTTGGATCAATTACGGCCCGGTCATCTAGATATATTGGGCTGGAAATATTTTGAGGAGTACGTATATACAAAGACAAGCCATGTAGTTACATACAGATGCAATCATATTCTTGTAAGATGTCTTGTCCGAGACTCCGAGGCTCTTTTCTCAAGTCGCAGCGACCTCCTATTCGAGTCAATCCATTAGCTCGAAAACATGAAACTGCAACGCCTAACAACGCAATGCCTCCAGCTCGGAAGGCGAGAGACCTTGACCCTGCTCTCAATCGTACGGTAATGGCCACATCCAGGACAAACTCCAGCGACCCCAATAAATCGACATTTGGGTATCCTTCGTTCAAAATAAGTCCACCTAGTTCATACGTAAACCACACTAGGCATCCACCAACAAAGCTAAGCAAGTCCGAGTCCCATCAAAAATGTAGTAGCTGAGCCATTCCGGACGGTACGCTTCCCGTGGGTGAAATTCTCTCTTCGCTCATTCGCTTGAGTTTACGAGGGTCCTGGATCTCGTCGACCTTGGGAGGTATTTCGAGCTTTATCGGTATTTCGACTTTCTCAAGCTTGACGCTCTCAAGCGGTGAATCAGAAGGGCTCACAGGACCGTTATTGCGCGCTGATTGCGGTGATATGGGCATCATTGGAATCGCCGAATCATCGAAGGGCTCGTTGATGCTAGCAAGCAATCTTCTCGCTTTTTCTTGGTTCGTAGGTGATGGGCGAGGTTTCATTAACTTCGTCGTTTTCTCCTTACTAGGCGAACGAGGGGCATTTGAAGGCGGGGCTGGCTTTGCTGAATCGGTAAGAGGTTTGTGGGGCTTGGTGACTTTGAAGTTGATTTTCAAATTATCCGATGTCTTTGAGATCTTTGAGCTCGAGGTCTTGCCTATCGACGTGTTCTTGACACCGTTCTTCTTTCCTGCTCCTTTCGGACGACTCTCTGACTTTGAATTCTCTTTCGTATCCGAAAGCTTTAACGGGGGAATGGTGAAGGCTTTTGGAAGCTTTGTCGCTTTCGACATAGGACTTTCTCCTGGGGTCATCATGGCAGGTGTGGCCCCATCTTTGGGCGACACATCCCTCTTTGGAGTAACACTCCTCCTCTTTGCTGGTTTGACGAGCACTTTAATACCAGGATCCTTCTCCTTTGCCCTTTCTGCCTCGGATTCGGTACAGTCCTTGTAGTCGTTGCCTTCATCGTTCCACCGCCGCATGTTCACCCGTTGGGCAACCTTGTCGCAATCTCCCGCGACCACGAGATCCCAACAATCCTCAAACTCCTTGCCTATCGGTGGTGGACCGCGATTGATCCATATTGCAACTCCGTCTCTTCTATCCCTTACTATCCCACACATCTCCCGAACCATTCTCTTGACACCTGGAATCTCCATACTTGTGCCCACTACAATGACTGCATCAGGCCGCTTCAGAAGATCCGCCTTCACTACAGCTCCAATCGCCTCGTCGTCCGGGTTTGACTCGTTGTATAAGACCATCCTCGGACGAAGTCTGCCAATGCCATGACTTCGTTTCCCGGCAACATCGGTGCGGATCTGATCGTTTTCTACACACTGAGTGCACAGTGGTGGTACTGGACCGCTGAATAAGGCGGCTTCGAAAGGGGAGAGCTTGTTGCATTTGGTGCACACCATCTTCTCCAAGCTTCCGTGCAACTGAATCGTCTGGGGCCATGGTCCTTTGTTTTCCAATGGAACCTTTGTGATCAGGGGTGGGAGCGAAGTGTCTATGCCATCGACGTTCTGCGTGTACAGGCGCATGAGCCGGCCTTCGCTTGCGAGGGTTGCGAGCATCTCATGAAATATGGTAGGCTTTGCGTCGCTGACGAGTTGCGACAGTGTGCGAACCATGTCGTGGAAAGAGGACGTTGAGTCGTCCGTTTGATAGACTGAAGCGTCGAATAGATGCTTGCCGGAAGCTTTTAGCTTATTATCGCTCCTGAGAGTGTTGAAGAGGCCATTTGACGATCGAAAGTCGGGGACTGTAGTTTCGTTAGCAACCCGACATGCAGCTAGGAGTGGAGCGAAACACTCACCTCCAGCAGCAGTAGAAATTCCAGCCCCAGCAATCACGACGATTTTTCTCCTCTTCCGCAAAACCTTCAGTAATAGACCCAATTGAGAGCTCTGGTCAGCCGCAGGTGATGGCGATTTCAGATCTAGATGAACGGTGGTCCTTGGCTTCGCCTCCACTGACTTTCTCTTCTTCGCCGGAGGTAGATTGTCTGATTCTCGAGGGCGCTTTCGCAATTCATCCTGACCACTGGAGATATTTCCGCCATTCTCTTGAGTTGACTGTGGAGATGGGTAATCGAGAGGTGGAGGCGACACAGATCTGACGGAGCTGAGCTCTGAGGACAGGTCGCTCAAGCCGCTGTCGCTGTCCATGATGTGAGATTGCGGTCGGTTGGTCGTTGCGATCAGGGTCTTTTCGTTTGGAACATGATCGAAAGAAAATGATAGGTTAGAAGGTGGGCTAAGGAAGAAGACGTATAATGTCGTAGGAACCGTCTGGAAGTATCTGCGCAGGGAAGTCAAGAAGAATCAGAGCGATGTTGTGAATGGTGTGAAGGATCCCCAGCGATGATCGCGCCGCTTACTCAATATTAGCCGCAAATGCCCCTCCCACAATAGCCTTTTGTTTACACCTTTGTTTACCTCAATCATTCACCCTCAAAAAAGATTGTCATCTTTAAAAGAAGTCTCACAGGAGACAATGATAGACGATTTAGCTTCAATACTTCCTCAATGAAGAATAGTTGGGGCACATATTGGACTTCAACGAATACCCTCTGCCCGCATGCTTTTATCTGTCCTATTCATAATTCATATAGCAGGCGCAGTCAATAGGCTGGATACACGGTGAATCCGTGCGCAATCTCCAAGTTCTACCACGGCGCGGTCAACAGGTAACTGGGTTAGTCCTGAATAATCGTTCCTCGCTGGCGGGGATTGCGGCAATTTTGATCCATCAATGGAGCTTGTACTACGCTTTTCATCCAAGTCATCCAATACAATTGTACCTTGGACTTTGATGATCACGTCTCAGCAATTTGGTTATGGAGGATGATCTTGATGATCTCTTTGGAGATGTTGGAGACGTGGGAGATGTGGGAGATGTGGGAGACGTGGGAGATGTGGGAGATGGTCACTCATTGCACCTTCCTGAACCTCTCCCAAAGAGCCTGCTTCAGCGAGTGGATGAATTAGCTCTCAGCGGATGTTGCCAGTACGTCGCGAACCTCCAGCGCTTTGCCTCAGCATCTCTAAAAATTAGCTAGAAAATTGGTTTGGTCTAGAAATGGCTGCATTGCATACATCACTCACGACGGGTGCAATGTGGTTGTTCGTAACCTGATGTGTGATTCTTCTGATGGCCAATGGAGGATGAGCAAAGAACATCTGGTAGACGGTGTCGCTACTGCACACCAACTAGTCCATCTGTCCTGGAGTCATCATGGTAACGAGTTAGCAATTGTTGACGCTTTCGGCCAGATATCGATCTACAGCGTGTTCATTGCTATCAATCGCCTCAGTCTCTGGAGGCGCAGTGTCCTCGACCCAGAAGACCATCTAAGTGCTGTGGTTGGATTGACATGGCTACACCTAGACAGACCAGTATGCTTGCCGTCTGATTGCAATGTTAATGCTATGAGCCCGGTTGACAGCGGTGCAGTCATATTTCCCTAAGCCCATGCTCAAAGCCAAAGACCAGTGGAACTTCACGGTATCTCAACAAAGATTGCTGGGACCCCGCAACCCTTACCAACAAACTAATAGCCCACAAAAGGCTGCTTTGCTCGCAGTCACAAGGGGTGGATTGATCAGAGTGTTGTATCAAGGTCAGGATAATCGATGGCAAGACTTCAAAGGCGAGTCAGAGAACATTGCTAGTCCATCCGAGCTTCTGACCCACGCCACAATGTGTCCGGAAAAAATCGCAGATAACAAGAGCCCAGATAAAGGTGACGGTTGCCTCCCAAGCTGTGAGACAGTCGCTGACCGACATAACAAGAAAGTCCCCTACTTCTGGCAACGTACAATACCGAAAAGGAGCTCCGGTTATATCGACTCAGCCTGGATTTTGAGCACCAAAGCATAGGCCTACAGCATCTCAAAGTCTTGAACCACTGTGCTCCACTTGATGAGAATCTGGACGGTGCCTCAGCACAGTATGATGGTGTGCAATCACGCAGTCAACTGTCGTTCCTTGAATTTCTACCTCCAGGGCCGAGGTCTGCCAGTAAAGAACCAACGCATCCGGTTCTCCTGGCTTCATTTTCTTACGTCTCTGATCATTTCCAACACACTCGAACTCATGCGGTACAAGCTACAATACTTTGCAAATGGGAGTTGCAAATTGCAACGCCAAAGTTACATACCAGCTTCAATTCATTGTCCTCGAAGAAGACCAGCGCGTCATCGGTTGCGGAGCTTCCTGTAAGTCGTATCGCTCAAGGCTTGGTTTTGGACTGTACCTAATGAGTCAATTCAAGTCTGAGATACTCATGAAGAGATCGAATGACATCTTACTCCCTAGAGCCCTACTCTCCATCCAGCATATGACGTTGAGGCCCGTTCTGGCCATGATGTATTGTGAGGGTTTAGTCGAATATCGAGAGACTACAAACATGAACGTGATCCCTCGAGATGGAAAAGACCAAATCTCGAGTATGGCCCAGATTGGTCTCTATTTTCCAGGGAGTAGATTCTGTAAGTTGCGCATTGAAACAATTCACACCCCGGACGCTGGGTGACCCAATCATGGGGACGACTTCTCATGATATATAGGCTTGCACACTGCCTTATCTCCTAACGCTTGTGCTGCTGTTTCTCTCGACGAGCTGCACTTGGCATCTTTGAGCTCTATGCAGTTCGAGGACGAGCATACAAGCGACCAAATAGATGAAGGTTTGTATGCACCGCAACGACCTCTTGTGCCTGCTGACATACACAGCGCGACTCGAATTGATCGTCGAAGCCTTCGTAATGCAGTCATCGGTTGCTTCTCTCAATAACTTGAACAACGAGGACATTGTCGCGGCACTGCAAGCTTTTTCGAACCAATACTTGCACGACCAGGCACAAGCACAGGCAGGGCATCCTCCGACACTATTCAATCCCAATACATTCAAGTTGCACTTCTTGAGCGAGCTATATCGGACGATCGGTGTCCAGGTCGACTATTCCATCGATCCGCAGATGCAACAATTGCTCCAGTCAAATCAAGGCTTAACCCTTCAGCGATGTCTGAGTGTCCAAGCGGCACTTTATTATGCTGGAGGGAGTCATCGGCCATCGCCCTCGGCCATTTTGGCTTGGACATTTTTGAATATAAGATCCGTTGTTATGGTGTTCATGGGGACCATTAGTAGAAAACAGGGTGTGGAGAACGAACTTGGCAAGCCAGGTACGCCGAAGAATCCCAAAGAAATTGCAGAGAGAAGACTAACTCCGGATCAGAGACTGTCCATGTACTGATCGGCTTAGTATCATGGTCAATGACCCTGATCAGCTACATCGTCGACGAAATCTTCGTACTTGGAGACTTCCTTGAAGACCACAACGATGGAGCAGAAAACATGAGTCTTGATGTCCTCAACGCAAGGAGTGAGCTACCCCTAAAAGCATCAGTATGTTCAAGACCCAACTGAATACCGTCTAGTCCGTGAAACCAACAGCCCAGCCCTGCTGCTCCTCCTTGTCTCCTCATGCCGCAGCTTCCTCAAATACAACTGCAATCCCTTGAAAGCCTTCATGCAAGCCTGCAAAACGCAGCAATCGCAGACACCCTTGAGACTAGCCTATCAGGAGCTCGGAACCGTATTCCAGAAATCTCCGGTGTCGGTATCGCAATTCGAGCGTATTCTATCACAGTTGGAAAATAGCATCAGGAGTGCCTATCAAGCATCCGGGATGAACGAGAATGAACGGAGTAACATCGAGAAGAACATGCTTATCAAAGCTGAAGTCCCCGAAGTACTACTGGGACCTGTGAAAGATCTTCTAACCAACACAACAGCTTCACTGAAAGAGGAAGTGAACGTCGCGGAACTCTACTTCGCCAACGTCGCCTCTTTGGGGCTCACGAACGATTACACAAGTAAGAGATGGAGGAAGGAGCATCCGCTGGATGCTTTGCGTAAGATTGAGTTGAGGAATGTGAGCACGAGAAGATGCACTAGGTGTGCTGCTGTAATGGAAGATTTGCTGCCGACCAGGACGGCGAGTGTAATGGTCTCGCAAATGAAGCATTGCTATTGCGGGAGCTGGTGGATGGTTGGGGGAGAGGAGGAGGGAACTGGCGAGGGATACTGAGAGTGGTTGGGAGGGGTTTGCGGTGCTTTGACGTTCAGGTGGGTTTGAGTTCACGGGTTTGAGAATGTTTGGGGATACAGTCTGGATTTTCTGCAATGCTCGCTTTGGATATCTTGCGTTTTCTGTCATTCTCTGCCTGAAGGGCCCTATCGTTGTTGGATCTATCCAGATATCTGGCCCATAATGTTACATTTCATTCAATTACGGAAGCTTTGCAAAGACTTGAGGGAAGAGCGAAGACCACAATGTAGCAAGGATATTAATGGCCTAAGTCCAAGGAAACATCCATTGTCGGGACACTTTATACATTTGAACCTCCGATTTCTATTTCATGTTCCCTTTCTTGATTCTCTCCACTGTGTCACTGCCTATCTCTATGCCCAGTTGACAAAAAATCACCAGTATCCCTCCCCTCATTGATCAAAACTGTACCTCATCCACTCCCCCACAGCCCTCAAACTCTCCCACCGAACAGTCTCATCCTTGTCCGTCATCAATTCCATCACCCGGCCCTTGATGCCCAACTTCTCCAACCCCTGCCTCTTCTCCGGGGCTTCTTTTACCAGCCAGCCCACATCGTTGCACGCAATAGCCAGAACCTGCTTCTCATCGTCCCAACTCTTCCCCATGATCTCCGCTAGCACCTTCGGCAGCGCGCCTCCATCATCGTCCAAGATCTTTCTCGCATTCTCGTGCCAGAAATTGGCGTCTCGATGGGGTGGGCTCCAGCGTAGTTTCCTTGTAGATAGTTCCGCGGCGTATTCGTCGAAGGTGGTTTGAGAACTTGTGTATTCGTCCAGCATTTCTGTGAGGGCTTTCAAGTCGTCGAGGAGGTCAGGGTCGGTCAGATGGCGACCTTTGAGGTTGGAGAGAAGGGCAGGAAGGCGGGCGGTTGTGGCGATGGGAAGGAGGGTGGACTTATTGGTGGGAGCGGAGAATAGGTTGAACAGGGTGGAGAGGAGGATGCGGGTGGTTTTCTCTTTGGGTGAGAGGCGGAGGAGTTGGGTGTAGAGGGGTATAAGCTCTTGTTCCGTTTCGAGGCCTTTACCTACTAAGGAGGCTTCGAAGCTTAGCTGCCAGATTGTGAGGAGGATGTGGTAGAGGAGTTGGAGGCCGACGCCACTACTGATACCGGCTTCCGTGGCACTGCGGATGCTGCTGCCTCCGCTGAGTAGTGTGGAGTCACTGTCTTTGCTTGCGCCAGCTGCTGCTCGCAAGATGTCGAGGAGAGGGCTGACGGTCTCTTGACGTTGGCTCCAGAATATCTCGCGTGCTTTCTTCGATCTTAGGAGAGAGGAGTACTCCTGTACGGCAATGTCTTGTAAGCCACTGTCCTGGCTTGTCGTCAAGGTGGAAAGGTATTTGTAAAGCTTTGTGAGCGCTTCGTCTGTCTTCGGATTGGACTTTGGCGATTGTGTCTGAGCTGTCGAGAGAATACTGGTCAGGACAGATGAAGCTAGTAATGGGATTGGGTCTTCTGGATTGGTGGAGTGAGAGAGATAAGGCACAATGGGTTTGTATGGTTCTGGGTGCTCGAGGAGCTTGGAGGCAAGACTGGGGGCATCTGAAGGTCAACTGTCAGCACCCATGAACAGATTTCGTATATGTGGATCTAGAAGCCATACCATTAATGAGATCCCCTGTCAATACTAACATATACTGGATAACATCTGCTCGTTTTGAGGCAGATTCCAGTACACTTGTGCCTTTGTCTCCGCCCAGTATGAGAGATTGGTAGGAATCCATATCATTCTCGACCGTCTGTTTTCTCTGCTCCTTGCGCACCTTGTCTACAGCTTTGATTGTCTTGAGGTCATTGTCGGTAATGGTGCCTGCTCGTACGGCTCCCTCCCATGGTATTGGTCTTGCACGGATGTTATTTTGTAAGGAGCTTAGATAAGTCGGGGGATCGAGTGACATGGTGCGCCCAGCTTCCGTAGATGGTGCCAGAGATGGTGGTTAGACGAATAAAAAACAAAATCAAAATCAATTGACGAGTGACTTCAGCTTGGAGAGGTGTTATTGATCCCAGGCACAAGTGCACGGTGGCACCTTATCAATAATCCCTGCACTCTAGGGTTTTAGGGCTGGCTTGCAGCTTCTCCGGCGGCGCTTGCCTTTTCTGTCCGCCGCGGAAACTCTAGCACCATCAACATCTGAGAATTTAGCCATGCAAGAGAAATTGGAAGACTCTATGACTTGAATGACAGTGACCATTCGAGAGACTGTTTAGAGAAATCTTGTGCGCGATTCTAGAAGATAAACATATCAGAAAGTCGAATCGCAGCTATGACGAGTCTCAAACGGTCACTGGCTGATCCATATGCCTCGAACATCTCAAGCAAAGTCTTTGTGAGATCAACTAAGAGTGGAAAGGTGCAGAAGATAGTCAAAGAGTTGTATCTCAGACGAGACATTCCATGTTCGTCGAGACTCTGCTCGGCGTGTCTGGCAAATGCCCCAGCGGACGCAAATGGAGTCGGTATGTCGAATGCTTAGGGCACGCCTTTCAATAAATTGAGTCGTTTACTGACATTACAACAGTTGCCCCGTTTGTTCTGTCGGAGAAGCCAGCAGGTACAAAGAATTTTTCCGCTGGTCACTACCTAGTACCAGATACAAATGCATTACTCAATGGCATGGACTTGTTCGAAGAGACTTCCGGTTTTCACGATGTCATCATCCTTCAGACAGTGCTGGAGGAGCTGAGAAATCGCTCTCTCCCATTGTACAACCGTATCATTGGCTTGACTAAAAGTGAAGATAAACATTTCTACGTCTTTTTCAACGACTTCCGGCAGGAGACCTATGTTGTCAGAGAGCAGGGTGAGACCATCAATGACCGTAATGACAGGGCTGTCCGACGAGCAGTCAGTTGGTATGGACAACATTTGCATCAGTCTGTCAGATCCAGCAAGCGGCCCATCCAGTGCCCAGCTATCGTTATGCTCAGTGATGATAAAGAGAACATTCGAAAGGCTAAAGCAGAGAAGCTTAGCGCCTGCTCTTTGGCCGACTACGTATCTGGTCTTGATGATGCTGAACGTCTTCTTGACATGATCAATGCTTCTCGCCAAGGCCAAGAGTCAAGAAGCACAGCAGCTGAACAGCTTTATCCTGACTACTTCTCGTTATCTAAAATGATGACTGGTGTCCGAGCCAGCACACTGCATCAGGGCATCTTCAATGTCTCTCCATACAATTATCTCGAGGGTTCTGTACACGTCCCGGCCTTTGACAAGTCTCTGCTTATACTAGGTCGAGAAAACAGCAACAGAGCTGTGTCAGGGGATGTTGTTGTGGTAGAGGTTCTGCCACAGTCCCAATGGAAAGCACCATCCACCAAGATCATCGAGGAAGACACTTTAAACAAGAACGAAAATGCGGATGTCGATGAAGCTGAAGGAGAGGCTGTCGTGACTGAGCAAGAACGCAAGGCGTTGCAAGAAGAAGTCAAAAAGACACAGGGAAAGAGCATCGAAGGTCGACCACAGCCTACAGCTAGAGTGGTTGGCGTGATCAAACGAAATTGGCGCCAATATGTGGGACATGTTGACAGCAGCTCAAGTTCGGCCGCAAAGCAAGGCCGAAAGCAGCAGACCGTGTTCTTGATACCGATGGACAAACGGATTCCTAAGATTAGACTACGTACCCGTCAAGCAGACGAACTGTTAGGCAAGCGAGTTCTAGTGACTATCGATGCATGGGACCAAAGCTCACGATATCCTGAGGGCCATTTTGTAAGGTCACTTGGTGACCTTGAAACCAAAGGAGCAGAGACCGAGGCATTGTTGCTAGAGTATGACGTGCAATACAGGCCTTTTCCGAAAGGAGTCTTAGATTGTTTACCTTCCGAAGGTCACGAATGGAAGGTGCCGGCAAGCACGGAGGATCCAGGTTGGCAGGGCAGAAAAGATTTACGTGATCTTTTGGTTTGCAGTATCGACCCCGTGGGTTGTCAAGATATCGATGATGCGCTCCACGCGAGGCCGCTGCCGAATGGCAATTACGAAGTTGGAGTTCATATCGCAGATGTGTCGCATTTTGTCAAGCCAAACAACGCAATGGATGCAGAGGCCAGCGTACGAGGAACAACAGTGTATCTAGTAGACAAACGCATTGACATGTTACCCATGCTCCTAGGTACTGATCTGTGCTCCCTGAAACCATACATCGAGCGTTATGCGTTCTCCGTTATCTGGGAAATCACAAAGAATGCAGAGATCGTCAGCTCTTCCTTCACCAAATCCGTCATTAGGTCCAGGGAGGCTTTCAGCTACGAGCAAGCGCAAATGCGAATCGACGACAAGGCGCAGAAAGATGAACTAACCCAGGGTATGAGGACCCTTCTCAAGCTTTCGAAGAAGCTACGTCAGAAGCGCATGGATGCAGGAGCTTTGAATCTTGCGAGTCCAGAAGTGCGTGTGCAAACGGAATCTGAGACATCGGATCCGGTGGATGTGAAGACTAAGGAGTTGCTAGGCACGAATTCGCTCGTGGAAGAGTTCATGCTTCTCGCTAACATCAGCGTGGCCGGGAAGATATACGAAGCATTCCCACAAACTGCCTTGCTTCGAAGGCATGCTGCTCCGCCTAAAAGCAACTTTGAGGAGCTCGCGAACCAGCTGAAAGTCAAGCGTGGATTCAACCTTCGCACAGAAAGCTCCAAAGCAGTTGCGGATTCACTGGACTCATGCGTCGACGCGAAGGAGCCTTTCTTCAACACGCTAGTTCGCATCCTGGCCACACGGTGCATGATGTCTGCGGAATACTTCTGCTCAGGGAGCCAGTCGTACCCCGACTTCCGCCATTACGGCTTAGCAAGCGAGATCTATACTCACTTCACCAGTCCCATCAGACGATACGCTGATCTCGAAGCCCACAGGCAATTGGCTGCGGCTATCGAATACGAGACCCTGGACATCAGCCTGCACAGCAAAGCAAAGCTGGAAGAAGTGTGCAAAAACATCAACGTGAGACATCGAAACGCCCAGATGGCCGGCCGAGCGAGCATAGAGTACTACGTCGGGCAGGCGCTCAAGGGACGAGTGGTGGAAGAAGAGGGATTTGTAATGAAGGTATTCTCGAATGGATTCGTGGTATTTGTGCCGCGATTCGGCATTGAAGGTCTGATACGGCTGCGAGACCTAGCCACGCCAGAGCCTGAAGGCGTATTCGATGAGGAAGAGTATATCCTTCGGGTTAGTGGAACGGGGGTACATTTGCAGGTGGAGCTATTCCAGAAGGTTGTCGTGAGAATCAGTGACGTGAAGGAAGAATCGACGGGGAAAAGGAAGATCAAACTTGAGTTGATGAAGGCCAGCTGAAGGTAATAATGCCGCTGAAAGATGATATCTGGAAAGGTAAAGAGTACGAGCGGATGCATCTATTCACCGCCTCGTTGATGAGATTACACAAGTTATTGGTTCATATTATTATGATGCTCGGACACGTCTCAACTTTCCGCTTCATGTTTTCTCGGAGATTGGAATTTTCGCTTTGACTCTTCTGCATGGAACCATACGAGTAGAGCTTAAGCGATAATGCTGCGTACAGCGTAAGACGAGTAGCTTTTTTACCCACCGGTGCGTAGATGATCAATGCGCTTCTAGGCCTCAGTCAGCAAATTCCAACCCTCTTACCTACTGCTGGTGCTGTTACTTTTCCCCTGACCCCTATCGCACAAAGGCTGTGGCGACGATGCCTCTCACTCCGGGGCGGGACCTTGCATGGTACGGTTGGACTTTTGGAGGGGTTGCTCGCTAAGCACTCGGATGACAGCCGCGATGCAACCTCCAAATTTCCTTCCCTCTGTACTCTACTCGTACTCTACACTACCTTACTTTACTTAATTCATTATTCTCCTGTGTCTAATCACTCCTCTATCTATCTTTCCAGCTTCACCACATTTTTTGTACATACATCCATTTATTTCATACATACATAGTACATACATCTTGTGACTTCGTTGTCGGTCATTGTCGGACATATGATTCCCGTCGCTCCCACCCTCGACCTTGCCTAAAGTGGCCGTGCCCTTCCCCTTGGTGCCCTCAATCTCAAATTACGGAGGCACCAGAGGGGTGAACATCTCCAAACAGTCTCCTTTCTGATCCCAGCCGAGTCGGGAGAGAGGATTGCGCAAGTTTTGGCTTACATCTCTGCCTATCTGGGCTTCCAAATCCTTCGCGGAAATAACGACAATGGAGCCTCAACCTAAACCTTGACGTATAATGCAACATGATGGACCGCGGTCGTCCCAGACTCGACACCTCTCCCTCCCATCCCTCCACATCTAACTCCCCATCATCCCGCCAACAGGTCGTTGCTTCCAAGATTGAGCCAGTCAAACGGAAACCTGTCCCCTCTTCTGCCTTGCCGCTCATAGGCAGAGTCCAATCCCTTTCCTCCGGAGGCGTCGTCGTTGCTGTGGGCGAAGACGACGCTGGCGGCTACAACCCTGGTGATCCTAATCGACAATCATTTCTCCAAGACCCACCATCGCTGCCTCCTCCTAATATCATTTCTCCGCCGCTCCAAGTCCGTGATCTTGACCAGTGAGCTCATACATTCCTCGCAGCCTCACCAATGCTGATCCGTGTTTACCCTAGGTTTCCCCGAGGCTATTCTCCACGTGGCCCTCAACCTCCACAAAGCGAATACTTCCCTCCTGTCAATACGGAAAATCGACAACCCTCTCCCCGGCCACAACGGGCGCGACAAGCTAGCGAATCCAGACTCCATGAAGCTCTCCGGACCAAACCGGTCCCCAACAACCTGGGATTGCAACGAGCAATGTCCTTGCACCCTTCCAATCGACCCACGAGTAATGATTACGAATCCTCTGATCCTACGATAATAACAAAAACTCCGAGATCACCAGGGCCCAACAAGCTCACATCTTTCTTCGGGTGGAAGACCTCGTCCCCCATTGCCGAAGTCTCACCCACGACATACTCAGATGGTAGCCATTCCCCAGCTCTTCCTTCGCCACTGTCCCCGTCACCTCACAGTATCACTTCATCCAACAAGTCGACATCTCGTATGACAGACATCCCCAAAGCAAACGGAAACATGGGCACCCAATACTTTGCCGGCACGGGGTTCCCAGTGCCGCCAGGCGCAGATGGAACAGGGCAGTTCAATGACGTGGATGAAGAATTGCGTGAAGTCAGCACAGAGCTAGCCGGATCGATACGAAGAGAATTGGAATTGGAAGATCTGGTGGACCAACTACGACTTGAAGCATCGCAAGGACCGGAATTGGGACGGCGGACTAGTGACTATTTCTCGGACTCCGGCAGTGGCTCATACAGGTATCCCCTGAGCGACGCTGGTGCAGGCAAGGGGGACGATCTGGCCAAATTGAGAAGGATATCAGAGCAGGAGAAGGCACAGTTCAAGCTCAACCTGACGCAGAAGCTTCAAGATGAGCGAGACAAACGGAAGGGGCTTGAAAATTACGTTCAACAGCTTGGCAAGCAGCTGGCAAACGTAAGTACGATGCGCGTAACAGTATGCTCCATCTCGCTGATCAGTTGACAGATGGATGAAGAGCGTGCCTTATACTCTGCCGGAATCACTAAAGTTCATGAGCTCGAGAGCTCCTTAGAAGACCATCGACGGCGGCTCCAAGAAGAAAGACAAGCTAAAACAAATTTCGAGGACTTGCTCACTGCGCTTCGAGGTGAGTTTTCAAAACATCGAGACGAACGAGACAACCTTCGGGACGAGGTGGTGCCCCAGCTGAAGTCGCGTCTGGAAGGTCTGGAAGGAGGAGCTGCAGAATACCAAAAGTTGACTTACGACAACGCGCGGATGCAGCAAGAGCTCCAATCCCTCAAAAATGAGAATTCTACGTTGATGAATGCTAGAAGGCTACAGCTGGAGATGCAAAATCATGGTTCACAGTTTGATTCTATTGCTGAAGAGAACGGACACCCGGAAACGCAAGGATCCGGAACGGGCCTGACCAGATCGAGCTCCGTCGCCGGGCAAAGGGGTGGATTGTCAAGAGCTGGTACTTTGAAGAGGTCAAATTCCGTATCAAACAAGGAACGAGAATCCAGGGATTCCCTTGCGGATAGGGTCAAAGATATTGAAATGCAGCGTGACGCTCTACACCGGGCTTTGAAAAGCTTGCTTGATCGACAGAGTTACCAAAAAAATGAACATGAAAAGGGAATCCGGAACCTGGAGATCGAGAGGGATCGCGCTCTGCAGAACCAATCTCCTCGAAGGGTAGGGTATGAGAAAGAAGTCGCAGGCTTACGAATTGAGATCAATCAGCTTCGGCGGCGAGCCGAGGATGCGTCCATGCAAAAGTACCATATTGAGAAAGGACTTGGTGGACTGAAGAAAGATCTTGATAGAGCTGAGCAGGAGACAAGCTCTCTAAGAAAGGTCCTGCAAGAGCATGACATCCTGATCCCCGAGATCTCTGGTCAATCATCATCAGAGACCGCAACTGGAGCGCATGCCACGTCTGCCTCGCTTGAGAGGGCCTATAGAGATCTACAAGTCACGCAAGCTATGTCCATCACCAAACTTCGGGAGCTGCATGGAGGCGCACCTTCAAGTGTTGAAGATGCTGACACGGCTGCTACAATGGATAAGCTACTGAAAAGCATGAACGACGCCGAGGCCGAGCGAGACTATGCTAAGAAGCAAGCAGCAACATTTCGAGCACAAGCAGAATCCCTTATGGAAGCAGAGTCCTTTCACACCGGAGAGAATGCAGGCTTGGTAGACCAGCTCCGCGCATCGGCAGACCGTGTGGAGGCCTTATCTTCCCAAGTGCGCCTCCAACTAGAATCGAATGCCAGTTTACGGCAAAGGCTCGCCGAAGCCGTTGGTAGAGGCGAAGAAGCACAGAAGAACTCGACGACGCGGATCAATAGCATGCAAGGCAAACTCAAGAATCTGGAGGACAAGCTCATGAACGCCCAGCAACACTCCGAGGAAGCCTTTGCGCAGCACGAAGAGGAGGTTCGTGAGATCAGGGAAAGCCACAATCAGCAACTGCAGCGGCTCAAGACTGGTCTTAAGACGCCCACGGTGTTTTCTCCCGTCGCAAATTCTCCTTTGTCCCCCAGAACAATGTTCGGCGGTCGCTCCCCGAAGCTGGACAGGACGACGACCGGGTTGGGTATGTCGCTTGATGAGGCTCTCAAGACTGAATCCTTAGAGAAGAGGGTTGCAGAATTGGAGAGGGCGCTGGGTGAAGCGGATCTGGAGATGGAGGAGGTAGTCGGGAGGATGAACCAGGCGCAGATCGAGGTCATGGAGTTGCAGTCTGCTCGGTACGTTAAGACGAGTCTTTGAGAATGCATGGTGACGACAACTGACCATTTCCCTAGGGACGAGGCAATGCGCCAGACCCGGAAATTGCAAGCTGCCATCAACGCCGAGAGGGAGACGGTCGACAAGCTGATGAAGTGACCTCGACTAGACCCCACCGGATTTGACCGAGTCGCTAGTATTCTTGGATTCGAACGGCGTTTGCCATTTCATTTTGCACTTCGCCAAGTCACAGATTATTGCGCCGGCGTTCTGGGGACCAAAAACCAACTCTTGCGCTTTTGCTCTTACATGCGAGCTGGCATTTCTTGGATGCATGGATCGGCGCTGAGTGGCGTTCAGATACCCTCATTTTTGTGCCTGAAGCACCTAGATTCCATGTATGTACACGGAGGTATCCGTATATGTGTGTAAGATTATTACGAATCTATTTTTGGAAAGGCCGTGCACGCATCAGACAGGGTGAAGATGTCGATTGGCGAGAGTATTGTTTTCGCTTGAGTGCGCGACGGAGACCTGAATGAAGAGCGAAGAGTAATTGAGTTTTTGATCACCCACAAAGCATGCTGTCGTGAGAGATGGAATCGATCCAAATTTGCGACACTGCGAGTGCTGCATGAATTCAACGGTCCCTCTAAAAATTACCCACCCTTGCCCTGTCCGCAACGTCAAAGTTGGACGGCCCCGGGGGTCAAGGAACTAAGCATTCGAGCCTCACAAACCGCCCTTACACCCTCAAAGCCTCCAGTTTCAACTCTGCTCGGTTGCAACTTCGGCTGGCAGCTTGACCCGTGAAGAAAGAGAAAAAAAAGGGAAGAACTGAACGGGCGGCTTGGGATCGCGAATCCGCCCCACCTCCAACTTCTTTCTAGCGCGCCAAAAAAGCAACCTGCATACCCTTTCATGCAGCCCTCGAGCGAGGAAAAAACACGACCCGCAACACGGCTTTAATTCAGAATGACATCTGGCAGGATGACACCAAGACAGAAGCTTCGACCATGATCATGGTAGATGGAGATGGAGGATCACATACTCTGGGTACTGCCATCTGGCTGCGAGAAAACACGGAGCTGAAAAAGATAATCCAGGATGAGGCTGTAAAATCCCCCAAAACCCAAATCCCAAGTTTTGCAAAATCGTGCAGAAAGCCGCATGCCTCGTAATCAAACCACAGCAAATGAATTTGCAGTATAGTCACCCGCGTCACGAGGCCGCGAATGAGGAAGCCGCGCTCCCCGACGTTGCCACACCCACAGCCATGCAAGATGCTGCAGAAGCGAAATCTAGAAGTCTTTGACAGAGAGCTCCGTGCCACACCCCCCAGCATTCAGGTAAGTCAATCACCTGCATGCATACCCACCCTGTACATGCAGCTCTGACAGCCTACCAAAACCAATGCACTCCCGCGACATCCCTAATTCGCCGAAAATGTTCCATCCACAAAAAGGTGCCACAACAGGCTGCAAGATGAAGCAGAAGCGCCCGAATCTTGCAGGAAGTCAACAAGGTACTACGCTCGCACACACGGATAGAGTAGCCTGTCAGCAGCCGCATAATCATCAATCCCGTGCAGGCAAAGACAGGAAAAAGATGGAGAAAATAAAAAAAAGAACCAATGGCAGGGGTTGATGGAATCCCCATCCCAACTGTGCCAAGTTTTGACGGATTCTCCCTATCATTCTCCTCCCTTATCAAAAGTCCACAGACGAAAAAAACGCTGGGGCCCTCAACTCGCCATCACCATCGGCATCGGCTCATAGCCTCAAACAGAAATCCAATTGCGTGCATCGTGCATCGTGCATGCAGCTGTCGCCGGGGGGGGGAAAGGGAGGGAACAAAGAAATTCCCCTCCCACAAATCAAGCCATCGAACTTCTTTTCGGCGGATGGTCTTTGGTGGTGAGGTCTCGAATGGGATGTCGTAAGCGATTAAATCTGCATGTAGCTGGTTAAGGTGCTCTGGATTAGGCTCATGCAGGAAGGGCTGGCTTGGGGGAAGGGGGGCGTTTTTGCTTTGGGTTGGGCGTGGGCGTGGGGTGGCCGTTGCCAACTTTTTTTTTTTTTCCCCCTTCTTCTCTCGTTCTCAATGCTAAGTCTGGAAGAAGGGAAGAAAGAGAAGCCGAGGGAGGTATAATGGATGGTGATGATGGATTGTATTTTATTTTAGTGGCAACGGTAGTAGAAGTAGTAGCTCCGGTACTTGAGCCAGAGGTAGGGGTAAGGGTAGGAGTATGAGTAGTAGGGGTATTCAATTTCTGGTTGTTGATGGTGATGGTGATGATGATGGTGATGGTGGTGGTGATGGTGCTGGTGCTGGTGATGCTCATGATGATGGTGATGGTGCTGGTGATGATGATGATGATAATGATAATCATAATGATAATCATAATGATAATGATAATGATAATGATGATGATGATGATGATGATGATGATGATGATGATGATGGAGAGGGTGTGGGGATGATGATGATGGTGAGGGTGATGGGGATGGATCATCATTCATCAGATGATGGTGGGGGAAGAGAAGGGAGGGAGACGTTGCCAATCGCCAATCGGAGGGAAACCCGGCTATTTGGTTCGGTAGAGTTTGATCTACGATGTACCTGAATGCGGAAAGAGGCGACCACTGGTGGGCAAAGTTTGTTAAGTGGATAGTGGGTTAGTGTGTGTGTTGTGTGTGTATGTGTGTGTGTGTGTGTGTGTGTGTGTGTGTGTGTGTGTGTATATATGTGCATCTTTAAAGTATCCTGAGAATTTGGAGAAGTTGGAGAAGTTGGAGAAAATCATACAGCGGATGATTGGCGTCTAGGCCGGATCAGCATCGGTCTCAGGGTCCAATGGAAGTCTAATGAAGAGGGAAAGAGAGAAAGAGGGAAAGAGGGAAAAAAGGGAAAAAAGGGAAAAAGGGAAAAGAGAGCCATTACGCGTACTCTACTGCTATCAAATACAAAGCGAAAAAGAAAAAAAAAGGGTCCATACGCCTGGCAAATCACATATGCTATGTATGGGGGTTAGAACGTGTCTCATGGATTCGCAACGAATGAGCAGCTCTCTTGATGATAGAATTTGGTTTGGTATTTTGGCCTTGGCCTATTGCGAGATGTCCATGATCCCCAGCGTGTATTCCACCTATCGCGTCTCGTATGTTCCTCCTTCATTGCCACCATCAAACAGACAAAGTTCCGCCCGACATTTCCAAGCAACAAAGAACGCTCAACACGCCTGCTATCTCATACAATCACATGCGCCAAATGCAAATGCTCCTGTTCGCCCGATTCAGGGGTATCCCCCTCCCATTCGCTCCCCGTGGCCCCCGCAAGCGTGTCATGTTCCAGTCATGGAGAAATGGCAGGATATAGCAGAACAATCACACTTGTTGCCCGTGCATAGAAATCTATATGCTTGACCATCGACAAATTCGTTATGTAGATGCGCCTCGAATATCAACGCCGAATTAGTATTAGTATATTAAGCTGTATGTGTCTGTCCAGACCGCTATCCCACGCAGGCTTGCGAAACTGAACCTTCCTCTACACTCAACGATTGACCCTCGTGAGGCGGACCGTAAAAGAAGCGTGATACTCGTACATCGTTGCTCGACAATCTTCGGTGACCGCCGCCCGCTCGACGCCTGCTTCCTCACTCCAGAGGCTGGCAGTCCAAGTCGAGGGGCCCTAGTAATGACAGTTTCCGCGGTCCATTCTCCCGCCATGACTCGCTGATGGCTACTTCTTTCCATTGCCAGGCGAAAAGTCTTTGGGCGTGCTGTGATTAAAAGTATACGTTTTGACCTCTTGCCCATGTTGAGATGGAACAGGCGGACCGATATCAATTTTGATGTCGAGCTCCTTGGGTGCAGGAGGCGTGCTCTGAAAAGGTGCTTGGTAAGGCTGGAACGGTCCCATACTAGGGTGGGAGCTCGGGAAGCTTTGTGGTGTACCTGCAAAGAAATTCATTGGTCCGCTGTGACTATGGTGGAGCGTGTGATTCGGTCGCATGGGCAAAGGCATCTGTGGACCGTTTCGATAAGGCTCCGGTGGTGTGACTGACGGAGTAGGCCAGCCCGCATTGAACCCGTCAGCTGGCATTGAAGGCGAGGCGTCAAAGAAGCTTGTTAGATGCGGAGGGGCGGACTGCGGAGGGCAGTGAAACGCAAATGGCTGCTGGTGATGCGCCTGTTCAAACGGTATTTGAGAGGCTGCGTTTTGGTAGACCGGAGGTGATGGAGGCAAGTTGTAGCCGTGTTGAGCAGCGTAGGCAGGAGCGCTGCTGTCATGGACGCTTTGCTCCCAGCTCGGAGCCAATGGACTGCAACTGGAGGCATAACTTGGCCAAGTTGCATGGGCCTGTGGTGCGAAGGTGGCAGAAGATGGCGTGAGAAGGCTCTGTTCAGCACGTGGTGTTTGAGAGATGTGTGCGTTGATAGACGCGTTCGGCTGAGATTCCGACAATGAAGCCAGTTGGAAGCAGGATTCAAAGTTCCGAGGGGACATTTGAGCAGATACCGTGCCAGGTTTTGTTACTCTTCCAGTCATGACGTTCATATTGTTTCCCGTCGATCTGATACGGCGAACTGGTGATTGTTTGCGTGAACCTGGGGGAGACGCTCGCAGGTGCGAAGACGATGTTACAGGTCCTGTATATGATATGCTTCGGCTCGAATCGTTCTGAAGGGCCAACGGTCGTGGACGCCTCTTCCTCGCAGCGAGTTCCGAAGAGCCCGCCGCAAAGGGCGACTCGGAGACGATTGCATCAGGACTGACTTGAGGCGTTGCAAGACCAGTAGTGGAGACAAGTGCTGTTGCAGACGCAGGATTGGATGTCCCACGTAGTCCTCCGAGTCCAGCCCGTGATTGCTGGATGTTTATGGTGTCAAAATTTGCTGCCAAATCAGACGAATCCGATCCTCGATGCGGGAAAATTGACTGGTTGAGACTCCGCATCGGAGAAGTCCCTTGTGGTGGAGTCATGAATTCCTGAGGCTCACCTCCCTCGGAAGAAGTCGTGACAAAGCTCTGGGTTGAGGGATTTCCAACAGGGCTCCCGTCAATAGCAGTGTGGTACATTGGTTGAGATTGAGCGTCGGTGTGGCCAGGGATGAACCTTTGGCCCTGCATTTGGGCAGATGCGTCGGCGAAAGAATCTGGAGACCATCCAAATAGGTCTCGTTCCACGACCGTTTGAGACGGCATCTTCAAGATATCGTAAGAGTCGGTCGACCACATAGGATCGGCTACTGCAGTATTGGAAAAATCGGGTTGCAAAGTTGCATTGCTGTCGAAATTTGGAAGGCCGCTCATGTTAGCGTTGTACTGTCGATTCATCTCCTCCAAGTTGGGGAAGTCAAAGGCGGTAGCAAAATCTGTTGACAGGACAGGGCCCTGTCCTGGGGAAGAGAAATTTTCCGAGGGAAAAGATTGAGGCATTCCTTCGTACTCCGTTGAGGAGAATGCGGTTGCTGGACCTTGACGGGTCTCCTGCTCCGGTGAAACATCATATCTCCGCTCTTGTGGATTCTGATGTTTGGCTTTAGCTCGGCGATTCTGAAACCAATTCTGCGACCAAGGTCAATACGAAATATGACACACGCAGGGTGGCCACTTACGTTGACTTTTTGAAATTCAACACCCATCTTTTCGGCTAGAGACTTCTTGTATTCTGTATTCGGCTTGTATCTCTCGGCAAATTCGGCTTCCAGTGTAGCTAGCTGCTCTTGCGTGAGACGGGAACGTGTTCCTAAGTCACCGTCGTCGGTGTTTGAAATGTTTTGAGCCGGATAGGATTGTCGTTCGTTGTACGGTTTGTAACTGACTTGGAAGGGCGTATCCTCAGCGGTGTGGTAATCATGCGACTCATTCTTTGGCATTGAGCCCGGGAATTGGTAGGCGGAGTCTGCAGCGGGGAACATAGACTCTGGTTGAGAATATTCGTAATGATTGTGTGCCATTGCGGGAATCAATTGACCATGATTCGCATGTGGTGTTGGGAGGAAGAATGGCCGTGAGTCGCAGGGGCTTCGAGAGCAAGCAAGTCAATATACTCGGTAATATATTTGAACTTTCGGGAGGCCCAGCACGCTTTGGGACAAGGAGTCGCCGAAGAGCTTCAGCTGCTATGGACAAGCCCAGGAACGGTACTTGGGATCGTGACAATGTGATCTGGTGATGGGAAGTGTATGTTCTGGAGGGTGGTTTCGAGCGGTTCCGGGTGTTAGTGGGCAGCTACGATTGGTAGAAGGAGGGGGGTGGGGGGGGCACGGATCCAATGGATTTGCAAGAGAAGAGGAAAAAGCGAATGTAATGGGTCAATAAAGCAGACCAAGTTGGGTGAGCGAGTGTGAGGGTTTTTTCAAAAGGGTACACAGAAGGAAGATCGAGGGGATCAGGTAGTATTACTGAAGAAAACAACGAATGGACTAACGTTTAATCTGTTTGGAAAAGAATTGAGACAGACAGAGAGAGAGAGAGAGCGAGAGCGAGAGAGAGGGCGAAAAAGATACCGACGAACGGCGCGAAAGCTCCGGGAGGGCCCCGCGGCTAGGGGCACCGCTAAAGGACTAGGACGCCGGACGGTACTTTAGTGTGTAAGGTAGTGTGTACATTACCCCTGTTCCTTGCCCCATCTTTAGCGGCTACCTAACTTACCTTAGTCTCCCTTTTAGTAAAGTAGTCCATAAATCCATTAGCCTTGTTCCCAGCCAAGACTTCGGGTACCAAGACTTCCCTGCCGTGCAAATCAGGCTTTGGGTTTGCTTGCTGCAATCGTGTATGCTCGATTGCAAAGTTGGAGGGTGGTCCAGGCTTTCCTTTGGTTCAACTGCCGTCATCAATCCATCCACTCAATTCACCGCGCGCCTCAAGTCAACTTTCTCCACATATGCCGCATGCACAAGAGTCGAAGCGAGAAGAATTATAGCGTTCGGATTTTTGCTACTTGAGGCACGAGGTACTTCGACTTCCCCCTTGCGTGATCATCAATTTCCACATCATCCAAAGCATAACTGGATCGTATACGAGTTCTTCACATGACTACTGTCGTCATTGCCAGAGGCAGAGAAGAGTGGGAAAAGCGTGTCTAAAGCGATACTCCGCCATGGTTCGCTAAGATCTGCCACGAGGCCTACCGCTACTTTATTCTCAGATACCCCTGGCCGCAATTACGGTCCTTCCCACGACTGACTATGCTATTTTTGATCCTTTTTACTCCTGCCATCTCATCTGTCCATGGTTTAGAACTCGATTTATCCTCCGGTCCACCGTCTGACTAGACTCATTCCTATCATTCTAATTTCCACCCCCAATCATCCATCTAGGTCAACACCAGTTCAGTGTGGCGAGGCAAACAGACGTTGTCGGCACGATCGCGCTGGTGACGCAGGGACCTATTTCTGGATACATGGATACATGGATACACGCTGACTGCATTAGTACCATTTAGTATCTGGTGGTAAGCAACATGTGGCAGTGGGGGATTGCCGTTAGGCGGTATCGAAGATGGAACAGTAGAATCAGTAGGGTAGGGTAGGAGTCAGTCCTTGAGACTCTTTAGACTCTCAGCACTCCAGAGCAATCAACTGCCGTGATGGAAAGAGTCATCAACTGAGATGCGCGTGGTCCAGACCATAAGGTCCAGGATACATAGGTGCAGCTGTGCGCAGGTTTCGGTAAATGGTTGGATCAAAGTATAGTCGTTGCAAGTCGGAAAGTCGGGAAGCGCGCTTTGTCGGGATGATCATGACGACGTTGAAGTGGGAGTGTTGAGGCTCCCAAAGCACTTTCCGGATGATTTTATCTCCCTTGCAGATCATCGAGATCGTCGGAATTCCCTATGTACATAGCTTCGAATGCCCCTCCCGCCCCTCTTACCGGCAGACTGGGGCAACTTTCAGACTTTCACTTCTCATACAAGTAGTACCTAGTAGGTAGTGTGGAGAGTGAGACAGCTGTCAAGTTGCCTAGGCTCACGGCACTGCGAGTGCAACAGTGTTCGGTAGTCATCCTGTCGGAAGCCGTACCTGCAAGCCTCCAGAACACATGAGACCTGAACGACTCGAAGAAGACACTTCTCACCACCTGTTGAATCCGAAAAGGAATCTCACACGCCTGAGGTAATTAATTAGGGAAGGAATTAATTGCACGATTGGAACTGAGCACACTTGGCTCAGATACCTCGTATTTGCTTCATGACTACCGTAGGTACCTCCGTACTAATAAGGCGCGCATCGAATGATCAATTCCCAGTACCAAGCTCTTGGCGCTGCGCTGTCAAACCGGCTTCTCCTCTTCCCTACTACCGTAGGCTATCACATCGCTCCGTTCTAACCGGTATCGCACATATCCAAGCCAACGGCGACGCTTTGCTGGAAGGTGTGCTTTCCGAAAGACTTCAGCTGTTCTAATGGACGCCACAAGCCCCAGGGGCAGTCCCCTGTCAAAATGGTAGAACAAAACGGGGAAGGAAACGCTCAGCTGCGACGGTGCAGTCTGCACTCCGCGACGCAAGGTGCAAGGGCCGACTGGCCGTTTGAACCTTAGTACTGCCACACCGCCCATGTCTCATCATCATTCGTCGCATATCTCTTTTTCGGCACAAAATGGCGAATTGCCCCAAAGCGCAAAGATCGTCAACGTCAATCCTCCCGCTTCGTCACTTGGACGATCTTTTGCCCCTTTTTCCACTGATCGGCGGGATTCTAACCGAAAAGCAAAGAAAAAGACGTCCGTATCCGGTAATTCCTACACTCGGTGGCAACGGAAGTACAATGAGCTAGAGCAAGTTGGGGAATGAAGTCGACAAGGGTCATTACAAGCTTTCGACCTTCCTTTTCGCGCTTCCCGGCGATGATCCAACAGCACCAACGTCTGCTAATTCAAGATGCCCTTGAGGCTTCAAATCTAGATCTCTACCAGACCACTCAAACCCAAACCCCCCCTCCCCCCTTCTCCCCACTCCCTCCCCATCCCTCGACCTGGGTACCAAGTACTTATGTTGTACCGCTCGCAAAGATGCCTGAAGAAGATCTTTGCGCTTCTACTCTAGCGAGTGCAAAATCTCTATGGCAACCTCCCCTGTATCCGCGTTCCTATTGACAAACCGAACACTCTGAAGATCCTTGACGATCCAATCGGGGCCATTTTCTCGCAGTTGCGCGATATCGTGCGTTGTCGCCAGCCCAACCACATTGCACGACGCAGCCTTTCCAGCACGGATGCCGGCTGGAGAGTCCTCAACCACGAGAACCCTGGTGTCGGCGCTTAAACCGAGCTTTTCTCGCCCGAGACGATAGCATTCGGGATCTAATCTCGTCAGTGTCTATCGATGCCATCTCTCAACCACTCATCAGGACTTGACCGACCTGGCTTTCCCTCTTTCACATCTTCCGCAACGACCAAGTTCCGAGGATGAGCAAGCTTCATTACGTCAAGCCATCCAGTTACAAGAGGTCGTGTACCACTTGTTACGATTGCCCATGGCACCTTGGCTGCCTCGAGCGATGCGAGCAAGTCTTCATGTTTCCGGAGTCAGCATGCCTTCTTTGAGATGAAGATCGGGTCATGACCCACTTCTGGCCCCAGGCACCTCAACAGCGTCGAGCCCAAATTGTCTAGGGATCAAGCCTTCAACGTGACTGACATCTAGCCTTTCGTTAGCTCGACGCATGTCAGTCATGCAAACACGGGGCAAAGCTGGACCACTCACACTCCCAATTGGCCTTGCTTGGATCGTACAGCTGAAACGTATCTATCGATCTCCTCCCGTGTGAAGACTGCAGTATCATGGCAGGATCCACTCCTAGTTCTTTGCCTATTCTACAGACAGTAAGCTGAAATGCGCCTCACACACAACGCGCGGCCGAGAAGATTGCACTTGTGCCAATGTTTGACGATAGCGTCTGTTGAGTCGACTATGGTTCCGTCCATATCAAAGAGGATTCCGGCAAATTTGTGAGTCTCTGGCCGGCCTGTAAACGTTGGGTTCTCCTCTAGCAATGGCATCTTGATGTTATTTCGGACGTCTTTGCTTTAATCGACTGATGGGGGAATGTCGGACGTGAGAAAGTGAATCTAGGAGGAAAAGTCTATCGTGCCAAAAAGAATCTGATCGGCTTAGCATCTGTAGCATTGGTCATTCAGATCGGATCTTGAAACCAAACATCATGTGAGTTACGAAAATTCTGACCTACCTTCTTTTGGGCGCCTTTAATAGAATATGCTGTGGAAATAAGCACTTCAAGCCGTGGGACTCCCGAGAGAAAAGGAGAAAACGGTGGCTTTCCTTCAGATTTCCAGAACCAATAAGTGTGAGTGCCTACAATCGCTCAGGGCTGGAGAGTAGGGAGCACCAGCTTTATGTAAGAAAGCCTTCCAACAGCTGGAGAGTATCTATAGATGTATCCAGGTCTAGATTTACCATCCCGAGTAAAGCGGCAAATGCAGACAGACCCTTGCAGCGAATAGGCTACTCCGTAGCATGCGAAATCTTGGCATAGAGTACCTCGGCACGAACTTTTTTTCACCATTTGAAACCGCAACTGCAGCAGGACCAGGCTTGAACAAGGCACACAAAATTCATAATGGCTAATAAACCTGGGAGTGGGATACCTACTCATGGCTTCATCTATAATATACAGTACTAATCACGTTACAGAGCCCAAGTCGAAACGCACACCGGTGCGATTACGGCATAAGATCGAGAAAGCTAGTGCTGCGAAGCAACGAAAACAAAGGAAGCTTGCAAAAAACGTCTGGCCTGATTCCACACCTCAGCACCTGACCTAGCTCATCAATATTGTAGAACCCAGAATGGCGGTCACGATTAAAGAAGGATCCGGGCATCCCCAATCTCTTCCCCTACAAAGACCGCATCCTCCACGAGATCGAAGAGAAGAAGCGCTTGAAGGAGGAGGAATTTCAGAGGAAGAGAGAAGAAGCAAAAGTGACAAAAGCTGCCGCATCAGCAGACCAGAATGTCCCAGTGGCATCAAATGTGGACGGCGAGGACACACTCTCAGACCTCCTCGATGATGAAGACATGGACGAAGATACGCCCAATGACTCCGCAAACCCCATGAGCGCCCTGCTAGCCTCTGCCAAAGCTCGAGCAGCGGAGTATGAGCATGGGCCAGACGAATACGAGGACGAAATGGACCAAGACGATGAAACAGAAGGCGGCGCTGTCCTCACAACCGCCAGCTCCCTCCCAACCTCCGGTCCCCAAACACTCGAATCCTCCCGCCGCGCCTTCGACAAAGTCTTCAAATCCGTTCTTTCAACCTCAGACATCCTCCTCTACGTCCTCGATGCCCGCGATCCCAACGGCACTCGCTCTCGAGAGATAGAACGCGAAATTACCGCCGCAGACGCCGGGTCAAAACGGCTGATCCTCGTCCTCAACAAGATTGACCTTGTACCTCCACCGGTGGTAAAAGCCTGGCTCGTCTACCTCCGCCGATACTTTCCCACGCTTCCCCTTCGAGCGAATACATCCGCGCCCAACGCCCGCACCTTCGATCACAAAGCTCTTACAGTAAAAGGCACAAGCGAAACACTACTCCGCGCCCTGAAATCTTACGCCTCCTCCCAACAACTAAAACGCAGCACCACAGTCGGCATAGTCGGCTACCCCAACGTGGGCAAATCCTCTGTCATCAACGCTCTGACCTCCCGCCTTTCTCGCTCATCTTCAACTGCATGCCCCGTAGGCGCAGAAGCTGGCGTCACAACCGCTCTGCGAGAAGTGAAGCTCGACAACAAACTAAAACTGCTCGATTCTCCGGGTATCGTCTTCCCCTCATCCTCCGGCCCAGGCGCGAATGGCGAAACCCATCCCCATCTCTCTTCGAAACAAATCCATCAAGCAAACCTAACCCTCCTCTCCGCCCTCCCGCCCTCCGCAATCACCGACCCCATCCCCGCCATCACTTTGCTCCTCCACCGTCTCTCACGCTCCGAAGCCACGTTGCAGCCACTGCTAGACCAGTACGGTCTCCCACCCTCCACGCTCGTGTCGGCGGGTGCAAATGGAGACGTCACGACGGATTTCCTGGTCCAGGTCGCGAGGAAAAGGGGCAGGTTGGGGAAGGGGGGTGTGCCGAATCTGCAGAGCGCGGCCATGGGCGTGCTGATGGATTGGCGGGATGGCAGGATTAGAGGGTGGGTTGACGCGCCCAAGGAGGTTGAGGCAGGGGAAGGTGGTGCGGGTAGCAAGGAAATTGTAAAGGAATGGGCGGCGGAGTTCAAATTGGAGGGGTTGTGGGGCGATGATGGAGCTACGGTGGCAGAGGGGGAGACGATGAAGGAATGAAATGCATGGCACCCGATCTCTTTAAGATAGCCAGACTTGTGGAGCCGCTAGATGCCGCGAGATGGGTGGGTGGATCGATGCAGCAGTGTCCACACGGGATGGAGACTAGGCCCACATGACTGCCCCAGGTTTCCAAATCTTAGCAAGGTAGACATTCGCTATGCAAATGATGACCACATACCGAGTCCATCCGGCCCAGTCGGTCAGGGAAGCCACACAAGAGGCAACCGCGTAGATGTCTTGATCCCATCTGAATCATGCAAGCGTCTCCTTTTCCGATCGAGGATGCCCAACCGCCGTGTCAGCTCTTCCTGTTCTCTCGAGGTCCTCATTCACGAGCCTCCCTCAATCACTGCCCTCGTCCTCACTCAAGACCTCATCCGCCGAACTCCCAGGCGTGACCGCATCATCCCCCGGGGTATCAAAACTCCCATTCGCCTCCCTCTCCACCGAACTGAGCCGTCTCCCCTCATCCGGATATTCGTCCTCGTCTTCGTCCTCATCGTCCTCATCGTCCTCCTCCTCCTCCTCTTCTTCGTCTCGCGAAGCTCTTGGCCGGGGTTCGAGATTAGACGCATCATTCCCCCCCTCCTCACCCGCCTGCCCTTCGGCGTCAAAGTCGTCGTCGTCGTCGTCGTCGGGGTCTTCGGGGTCTTCGGGCTCGTACTCCCTATACCCCGTCTGCAGCTGCGCGCTCGGATCCCCCGTCCCGCTCTCCCTCCTCTCCCTCCCCTCATGCCCCCCATCCTCCTCCTCCCTCCTGACCCTCTTCTTCGCCCTCCCCTCCTCATCCTCCCCCTCCTCACCACCATCCTCCCCCTTCGCACCACTCATCTTGCCCTCCTTGACCTTCCTCCTATACTCATTCCGCTTCCCCGTCTGCACCTCGTTGAACTTCTTCAACTCGGCCTCCACCCTCGGCCCGAAGTCCTGAAACTCGAGCTCCGCAAGGGCTTCAATGACTGCGTTGGGCGGTATGGTGCGTTTGCCGGTGGAGAGGGAGGCGGTGTTGGCGGCGTGGGCGAGGTAGTTTATGAAGACCGTAGCGCCTTTGCTCATGGCGAGGATGGCGTCCTTGTGTAAAGAGGTGTTGGGGGGGAGGACGCCTTTGGCGAGACGTTGGACCATTGTGCGGGGGAGGGAGAGGTCCTGATAGCCGTGGCAGATTGTTAGCCATCGTGTTCTGTGTAGCAGAGAAGAGGAGCTAAGAAAGAGGAGAGTGAAGTGCGAAGAGAGTTCTGCGATCGGGCCATTGAGGGTGATTTGAGGACACGAACTCATCAGGTTGGAGAGAAGAAGAAGGGTGTAAGGGTATTCAGACCTACCTCAATATTAGTACCCTCGCGCTCTTTGACCGGAGTGCCATCGTCGCCCGCAGCGCTGATTTGCGAGATGTTGCTTTTGCGAGGAGGCATTCTGTCAGAAGGTGCCGAAGGAGAGTGGACTGCCGGGCTTGGGAAAAGGGATTTGAAAGCAGTAGTAATGAGCTTCAATCAATGCGTTGTGCGGTTCGAATTTGTAAAGCGATAAAGTGAATGTGCGAGACGTGGAGGACGTGTTCGCGTTTCTACTTTGTGACTTTTTAGGACTAGCGTTATATCAAATCTACCTTCGTTATTTGCCAGACTAACTGACTGTCATTCTATAGAGAAAAGTGACAGTGACAGTCTTGCGCATTGATTTGGTTTCGCTTCTTTTGGATTGTTTGTGTGAATGCAGACAACTTTACTACTCATGTGTAAAAAGCACATCAAATTGTTTCAGCGCCGGTATTTCGGGATAGCACCACTGCAACTGCCACCCCTCTGACAGCACGCCTAGAGCTTGAGACCTCTAGCCACGTCAACTTCCCTCCCAGAGTCACGAATATTGGAGTCGGAGCTACTATCTTACGTCTCGCGCTATCATTAGACCTGTGTTTGACTCCTTCGCTAATGCAAGCAGACCCAAAACGCCTCAGAACTCATTGCCCCTTGCAATAAACACCGTCGCTGGATGATGCAGGAGAAAGACTTCAAATTATAACAGTTCGTCAACATCATCATCCCATCCCAAAGCCGCGTAGATAGATTCCTCCTTTCCCTGCGATGATGGCGACAAGACAGCTTTTGGCGAGTTGTCCGCAGCTTTGTTCGCAGGGGGCGGAGCTTTGACTGGCGTTGCACTGATGCTAGCATCTTCAGATCGTTCAACTTGATGCGAACAACGAAACTTCGATGGCGTCTCATGAACCTGCAAAGGCAATTGAGGAGAAGTAAATATGCCATTGGAAGCTTTAGGTGGATTCAATGCTGCTGATAGAGGTGGTGGGTGAGACACATCAGCAACAGACTCTATCGCCGCTGTAGAGATCGGAGGACGGCCCCAAAGCTTGGATGGACCTCTTGTTGGTGTTTCAACGACAGGCAAAGCCAAAGCGCTGCTGTCGGTCTTTCTTGTGCTATCCGGGGCTAAGAAGGGCGACCGTCTTGGCTTCCTTGAAGATGAAGGCACACAAGAAATGCTTGACGGTGGGACTTCTTCTAGCTCAGGTAGTGACGCTATACTTTGCCGTGGAAAACGTGTCAGACCGCCGTAAACGTCCTTGTGTCTATTGTTGCTTGGCGTAGCCATAACTTGAGCGCCTTGGGCGAAAGGATTACGAACAGGGTTCTTAGGCTCTGCAGACATTTAGCATCGAAAATGTAGACTTCGGCTGAGCATGTTATACTTCTCGAGTGTGACGCTGCCGCCCTTCTCTCTGCATACTCGACTAGGTCCTTGACCGCCATGCGAGGATTGGGCCTCTTCAGCGCGGCGATTGCACCTCGAAGCTCCTGCTCTACTCTCGTTTTCTTCTTGAGCTTAGCCTCGGCAGCCTGTGATGTTGCGTGTAAATCTATTTCTCGCTGGCTATAGCGCTTGTGCATTGCGACTCTGTTGAGCGGAATTGACGACAAAGATGTGTCACTGACTTCGCGTTTCACTTGGGGCAAGACAGGGTCAGTGGCAGATCGTGGCAAGGACGGCGGTGGCTTTTGGGAGGCAGTTCGCTCGTCGGTCAGCACACGTTCCAAAGTACGTCGAGGTCTTCGGATTTGCTGTCTTTGCAATGATGCACCCGGCTTTATTGATCCGTAGGATGATGCACATTTCGCCAATGGTGGCCGCCTCGGCGAAGGTTGCTTAGACCCTCCGAGCTTTTGGCAGAGCAAAGTCGTCAACTCTGGCAGGCGTGCTCCATAGCTATAATGTTCAGCGACTAGCAATCGCATAGCGAGCAGGAAAGAAACTTACAAAGGCAGCACAACATCTACACAGAATTGCCGCAGATGGTCTCTGCCTGCTGCTTTCACGGCTGAGTTTGCTCCATGTGGAGATACAGGCCCGTCCTCTCCATTTGAGGTCTTCATCTCATCTACGCTCATTGACTGCCAAATGCACAGGCGGTCGACAAGTAGATCCAACAACATGCTGAGGTCCTGGGGCCTCTTGGGTTTCTTCTTTTTTCTATTCTTTGAGCCATCGTCTCCTTCTATGAAATCTGTTGGTGGTGAATTCTCCACTGGCTGGTTTGTCGCTAACGATTCTAGTGCAAGAGTCTCAAGAGAGAGAATGATTTGCATTTGAATTTCTCTAGCCCTCTGCTCAAGCACAGCTGACCTGGTCGCGTCTTCTCTTGCATCTGCAGAATCGCAAGCAACAGAAGATAGATTTCTGCTAAGCCACCATCGAGCAATGTTGGCTTCTTCTCCTGGATATAAGCCATTTTTGCCAACACTGATTTTCTTGGACTTGCGAATTTTCTTGCTAATCGTTTCAATTACGGTGGTACATTCGTCGTCCGAATGCGATTCGAAGGGGAATCCTTTGACTAATTCCGGCAATGCTTCCCGGTACTTGGTGTCCATAGTAGCAAGTGGCAGGATGCAAGATCTCAAGAATGAAGTCAGATGCGAGTGGTTATTGGCAGAGCCATCGGGGACGGAAAATGCAGCCCGTGCTCGAGACAATGGCCCTTTTGCAAAATATGCCAACGACGACTTGACAAGCAATCAGTAATAAGGCCAAAACTCGTGCATGAAAAATGCTTTACCTTAGACGCATATAAAGCCTCCTGGTACTGAACCCTGACCGTTTTGAGCACCTCCTCTGGGTCTTGCGCTGCTTCCTCCACCATGTCCGTCAACGTGTTTCCAGTCTGATCCTGCAAAACGGGTTGAGATATTTCTTGGGTAATTTGGGCCGGTGTAGTTGGTTCCTGTTGGGCCGGTTGCAGGCACAATCGCACTCCGCGAGTCTTCTCGCCACTCGACTTCTTACCCTGGTCACATATGGTTTCGGACCTGAAGGCAATTGCCGCAGTGCTCCACCATTTGTCTCCGAGAAGTCCTGGCTGCCCTTGATGTTGTCTTTTTCGCGGGCGTACAATATCTATAGGCACGGTTTGCAGTCGTGCAAGTGTATCCACACTCACCCAATTACCCAGTCTACATATTGCGTAGATTCCTTCTTGTACAAGCTCGATAGCAAAGAGCCCGTCATCAATAGCTGACTGTGCGATCAAGACTGTCGGTTGATTTGACCGTGGGTCCTGATGCACAATTTCTTCGAGGACTTCGATGTATGCTGAGAACAAGTTGGAGCCTGGAAGGGCGTCCTGGCCTCCAAGCGGGTCGAGGTAGGCCAGAGGCAGAAATGATCGTGGTAGTTGTAACCTTGGTATCAACTTCCGTGTTTGGGCGGATGGAAGCGATGGGTGTGACTTGAATAAGCCTGTTAACAGATACTCTTTACTTTTTCCTATGACTATACCTTTATGGTGAACCCTTCTCTGATGTCATCATCGTGTTCAACGTTAGTGAGCTTGCGTTTCCGAGATTCTTGGGTAAGTATTGTCCCAACTGCATTCGATATAGGAGGCAAGAAGATGTCTCGAGCTTGCCGGAAATCCGACAATGATTGGTGAGATTCATGATCTCCTGTATCAAACATCGCAGGCGGTCATTGCCATGTAGCTCCTTCCCATCCTCAACGGCAACTTCTCGACGCGTGAAGTTGACAAAGCGCGCGGCGAGATCTTTCGGAAAGCGCCGAGGTTCTGCCAGAGGGACAGTTTCGACACCCGCTTGAACGCGGCCTTGGAGACCACGATTATGACCATTGGTCTATCACACCCGCAGTCCTTCATCAGAATCTGGATCCTTCTCCTCCTGGCCGCATTGTGAGCAGCCTTCTCACCATAGGCTCCAAATGCTCGATAATCGAGAAGTCTTGGAGACGCAAAGACTGATCGCATACGGCTTTGATGGCCTAATGATAAGGTCGAATATCAGCTTCAAGCCTCGAAGTTGAGCCGAAGTCATAGAATCTGCTCCGTTGGAGCTTCGGCGATAGGAGCTCTACCGTTCTGGCGACCGAAAATCCCAGGACCTATCGTGTAAGGTGGGCACGCCTGGTTACCTGCTGCAATTTCATATGAGATGCTCGCTGACTTCGAATTCCAGGATATATGGAGTGAGCTGCCATCATCTACTTGCAAAGGGAGTCGTGTTGTATCACTGCTAGGTATCTACTACTTTCCAGGACTACCAGTCTATATGGCTACCTTCATGTCCTTGCCCACTGAACTACGACTCCAAATATATCGAGAGCTTTTCATCTCACAGCCGCGAGTTTCACGCTTGGGCCGACATGTCAGAGGTCCTGTAACTTTCTATAACGATCGTACATTCTATACGGCGGTACTTGAGGTCAGCAAACAGGTTCAGTAGAAGCTATCTCTGTTCTTTATGGAGAAACCGCCTGGACGCTTCACGTCTACCTCATCTTCAGGGGAAATAAGATCCATGGGTCCAATGTGGATGGTGCCCTCCATTCCTTGGCATGCACAAAACAATTTCCTTACATCCGTACCTGCATCTTGGATATTCGACTGTTTCAAGGGGAAGAAAATGAAACAAATACCACCTTCTCTGGCATTGAAGCACTTCGTGCTAATGTCAAGATCGTCCGCCAAGTTTTGTCGCGAGCTCAAGGCCTGAAAAATATCGAGATCTCATGGCGAAATTACTTCAATCTTGACTTGACCGAGCCAAGATGTAAATCGTTGGAGCCTTTGGATCAATTACCCATCACGTACAATCTATTCATTGGCAAGGTGGAGAGTACTACAGAGGGCTCAAATAACGATTTGACCAACTGGCCTGACATGCTGAAAGCATACAGAGTCATGTTATTCAGGGGAGGCTATGGGAATGATGGTTGTATTGAGTGGAGGGCAGCGAAGAGACCAAGAGGGTAATCATGGACATTGAACCACTCGACGGGAACTTGACACGGGAGTAATCTCCACTCAACAGCTTTGGCAACTGACTGCAGAAATATATACGATATGGACGAAGGATGTACGATATGCCCTAACGACTGCAACAAGAACAGCGTCATATCTCAAAGAGCTATGACTGACCTAGACTTCTTATCCATACCAGCTTTGCTGTCCCTACTCTCAAACCCCACAGAGCTTTTTACTTATGACGCTTTTACTGGCTCCTATCCATCGTACTAACATGGCTCGACTCTTCGCGGTTTCATGAAATTTGACCTGATCTTGTATGGTCTCTGCGGATAAGATCTCGCGTTTATTCTGCCATCTGTCAGAAATGGGTCCTACCGATTCATAATCCCACCAGAAGGCGTTCCAGACGAACTTGATCAAAGGATCGATGGGTCTTCCCGTAAATGTCAAGGATGTTCGTGTCGCAGATTTCGCGCCCACTATGTTGGTGGGCCAACCTGATTGGTGTTGACCCCACACCCATTTTTAGACTACTATCGAAAACAGAAACATACTCATATCGCTATCTTGCTTCGCGCATCATTCCTCCACAGCATTGTCTTCAACATTTTTTTCTACACTCGTTGAACTCTCTCTCATCCTAGCAGCCCACAGAGTGGTGTTCCACTAAGCATTATTCTCACCAAACCTAAGCGCCTTGGTCCTGGACACCGTTGAAAGGTGACAATGAGCTTACTGCATAGGTCGGGCCACCGAGATGAGTATGGTAATTTTGGAGGTATAGATGTTTCCACAGCACCCCTAGATGAGCTCGCCAACCAACCAAGCGCTCCTAAAGCCCCAAGAAGGCGATCTTCGGGATTGAAGTTTTTCGCTTCGTCATCGAGCTCGAATCCTCCACCAGCCCCTAGCTCACACAAGAAATGGGAGGCAGACTACCTAAAAGACCTTCGTGTCAACCGGCCTGCGCGACCTGGTGGCTCACGACCATTCCCCGGCCGAGCGGCCACGTCCACGGCAGAGCCCTTCGCCAGAGCATCCTCTGCTCTATCATTCCGACCCTCAAGCTCAACGCAACAAGCCGACCCAATCATGGCCCCGAAATATGAGAGATCTGCGAGTGCACTGTCACATAGACGAGCGCAATCGGACATGCCAGTTGCAGACGCAGCCTTAGGACAGCTCAGGGCGTCTGTGGCTTCACGAGACTTTTCAGCTTCCACAATATCTAGAGCGCCTCCGATGACCCCGAGTGGAGCATACAGAGAGAGTGGAATGCGGTGGATGGAGAAGCAGGAAGCTCGGTCATTGAGGGAAGCGCTAGAGGATATGGATTTGCGGGACGAGGCAAAGGATCACGCCGCTGCTCAAGATGAAGCATCGGAGCTCGTCTGGAAACACAGAAATCAAGTGTCGCCACAGAAGAATCCAGATCGGTTACACAGCTACAAATCTCATCTTGAGAAAGGGGCACATGCTCGAAGTCAGAGCGTTGGATGGCATGCAGAGCAGGGCGCAGTAAACGGCGATTCCGCTACGAGCCATCGATCAGCCTCCGACACGTCAAACTCTAGTAAGGGCGACAGCAATCTATCACAAGCAACTCGCAATACAGTTATCACGTTCGCAGAACCCGAAAAGCCCACCGAGGAGACGCAACCTTACCAACAGACCGCGCATGCGTTGTGGGACTCACCACAGAAGAAAGCCTATATGAATTTAGAGCCTGGAAAGTTGCCCAGGATTTCAGGGTACCGTCGATCCAGCGGACCCAGAGCACGAGATGTGAGTGGTGGGCTATTCAGAAACCCTAAGGACAAGATCTATGAAGAGCCGGATGCCGACAGAAAGACGTCTGAGCGCGCTGGGTCAGACCAGAGCAGGATACCTGCACCACTCGTTACAAAGAACCGCAATACAGTGTCCAAAGACCGTACTGGAAGTAAATCGTTCTTCCGTTCAAGAACTGCTTCTGCCGAAGACAACATGAGAGTGTCTCGGTCCGAAATCCATAGGAACCCCCCTTCTCAATCTCACAACCCTTCTTACCTAAAAAATCCACCAGCCTCAGTAAAACCGGGCCAAGTCGTTGCTAATCACGCAGAGAGTCACTCAGATATACCAATGGTCAAAGACGGCAAGGAGATACGTAGTGACGATATCAGAGCTGCTACAAGTATGCGGATGAAGGATAGAAGCCCGAAGTTACCTTCTCCAACTGTCGTCAGCAACAGGCCAGGAAGGCCAATCGTTAGTTTCGAGCAAGACTGGAAGCCAAAAGATACTACTAAGAAGGAAGACTCTTCCTTAGATGGGCTATCCGCAAGTCCTGCGAGACTACGCTTCAAGCCGCACATGCCAGCATCAACGGCCTCGGCGCCCATAGTACCAACAATCAACGTCCCGGTTCCGCCCTCCATTCAAGTCGATGAAGTTCCGCCTAGCGACTCACCCTCCACGCCCTCGATCTCTGTTTCCGAGGCTGGAATCCCCACCTTCTCGCTACCTGAGAACCTACCTACCAAGCGACCCCTACCAACACCTTCAAGCAGATCTCGCCACTCGCCGGCCAATCGTCCGCTCCCCCAACACTCATCTACCACTCCAGTCCACTCTTCCAAGCTCCACTGGACCCCATCTTCCCGCCGTGCTACTGCCCAATGTGCAGCCTGCGCTCTCCCTATCGAAGGCCGCATTGTCAGCGCCGCCTCTCAACGCTTTCATCCCCACTGCTTCACCTGCCACCACTGCGCAGAACCCCTAGAATGCGTTGCGTTCTACCCCGAGCCCGACTCTGCCCGCACAGCTCGCGTTGAACGCATTGAAGCTCGTCTAGCTTGCCAAACCCACGCTTTGCCGGACGAAAAAGAAGGCGAAACAGCAGCCGATGACGGTGACTCATCTCTACGCTTCTACTGCCATCTCGACTACCATGAGCTGTATTCTCCACGCTGCCGCAGCTGCAAAACGCCTATTGAGAGTGAGGTTGTTCTTGCCTGTGGTGGATCCTGGCATGTAGGCCATTTCTTCTGCGCAGAGTGCGGTGATCCGTTTGATGCGAAGACGCCCTTCGTGGAGAAGAATGGGTATGCATGGTGTGTGGGATGTCATGCTGCAAAATTCAGCGGGAAGTGCAAGGGATGTAGGAAGCCGGTCGTCGAGGGTGGCTTAAGCGCGCTAGGTGCTGAGTGGCATGCTGAATGCTTTTGTTGTGTGGTAAGTCTTTGCACAAAGCGGGCTGCATGTCTGGTGGACGTGTTCTAATGCGTGTATTTACAGGAGTGTGGAGGCCATTTCGAGGATGGAAGGTTCTTCACCCGGGAGAATGAAGAGAAGCCGGTGTGTGTGGCGTGTGAGGAGAGGAGGTTGAAGGCTTGACTGACCGTGGAGGGGGAAAGATGACACTAGTTAATCAAAGAAAGCGAGATCTTTTAGCGCGCACCTTTCGTCCTGTAGTGTATGCATTTCGAGCATCACCTTGTAAGCTCAAATATCCCAAGCTATCACATGGGTGATCTACGGTTCTTTTAACTGGCGACATTTGCATGATTCATCATAGGCGAAATCAATAAACGTGCCTCTGCAGAAAACCAACGGACTGCACGATAGTGTAAAGGTCGAGGATTCAAAGACACCTATTGAGAGACTAACAGAAACGGACCGTCTCGCAAATGAGTCATTGGATGGGAGGTTAGATCGCTCATTAAGTTCAGCGAGCTTGAAAAGGGTATTGCATCTGCACTCAGACAAGAAGTAGACGATGATGAAACAATGTATACAATGAACAGAACATTGTCCATGATAACGTGGCCTACCAAATCCTCTACAGCATGCATATTAACACGCTCCAGCCTCCTATTTACATAATTTCCTTCCACTCACAAGCACAGAAACCACCAAAGCTCGAGAAATTATCCAAGTCACCGACCTTCACCCTCCAGATCTACGACCTTGGTCACCAAATGGTCAGCACAAATATCTGACTCTTCTCTTCCTCGTCACATAGTCTCATCTTCACAGGGACAACCACGAGCCGAAAGACCACATGCCCACCGTCGATCAAACCGAACTCGTCAGCAGCTTGAGTGACCTCTTTGACTCTTCAAAGTACTTGGACCTCACAATCCATTGCGGATTAGGCGTCTACACGGTCCATCGCGCTGTCATCTGTCAACGCTCCGATTTTTCTGCTGCAGCATGTGATTCAGTATTTAAGGTGCGTACACACCTGGCAATCCACGAGTCAAGAAGCGGCTACAGGTGTGTTCGTAGGAGCCAATGACTGTAACAATCACTGTAGACGATGACGACCAGTCCACGGTTCGACGCATGCTGACCTACCTCTACACCCTCGATCATGACGACGCAGATGATCCCTGAGTCGTGGCCGTAGCATTATCACAAGATACAGATGGCCATGTCGCTGAAACAAGCTCGAAGCCAGAAATGGTCGATAATGCAATGATCTCGCATCGCAAGCGCATGAACAACGTCCGTAAATGCATTTGTCGCAGCAACATCCCTCAATCTATACCATATATAAGCCCCCAGCCATGTCTCGGGAGCATGTTGTCTATCTTGCTCCTCAGACTTGTTTAGAACCCGATTTCTTTGCCTCAAAGAAGCCATACTCATTCCGAAATGTGCAGGTGTGAATGCTCTTGCGGGAAAGTACAACATACCTATGCTGAAAGAGTTTAAGTTCAAAATAGGCAAATTCGCTTGCGATTTCTTTCACTATCGAGAGATCATCAACGCAATCTTCGAGAATACTCCTGACTCGGATTTGGGGCTACGTAATACTGTCGTCTCTAGGTGTGCAAATGCACGCAATCTGGAGAAGTGTCTCAATTAGGAAAGGCTAGCTACAGTAATAAGAAAGCACGGCAACTTTGGTCTAGGGATGCTGCAGGAGGTTGTCAAGAAGCACAACTCAGAGCTGGAGAAGCAGAAGCAAGGCGTGAACACCAGAGCAATCGAATTGAGACTAGCAGTGGGCAGCTTGCTTGACGATGCAACGCACCTTCACATCCCAGGCAAAGAGGACTCGCAGAAGGACTTTGAGCGTGCTTATGAAGCTTTGGAGAAACTTGAACAGAAGCTTTGGGAATGTCTGGACGTCTTGATATAATTCCGTTACAAACGGTCATCTTGGAAAGTTATTGTAGCGTGAGACTGACATCAAGATGAAGTGCTATTGAAAGATGTTAGAGAGCGGATGTGGATGTCTGATTTTTTGATTTTTTATACTAAATGAAGACATCTACCTGTATGTAAGGGTGTACCTTTACCGAGACTGAGCTCTACGTCTAGCGGCCGAGCCGGGTATAGACCGGGTGTACGGCAATCCCCTTTTGCGCATTGTGATGGCATGGTGGCATGACATGCTCTAATTTTCTTTAGCAAAATATTTAATACCAGGAGTCAAGCTAGCAGCGCAATCATGCTATTCCAAACTTTCTACCCTCGATATTCTGAAGTCGTGATCCCACATTCCCCTCGATCCTTCGTAGCCTTCAGAGCTTCCCATGGCCGTCTACCACCATGAACGGGAAAAAGTCGCCTCATCCTGCCGCCAAAGCAAGTGCCAATGGGCACAATGGTCCCCCTGTTGGTTCAGAAACAACTATCGCTGGACCGGGTGCAGACCAGCCACAGGCTGAGGAAAAGAGAGTGGTGGACGAGCCACCAGATGGAGGCTATGGTTGGGTCTGCGTGGTTAGCACTTTCTTCATTAACGCACATACATGGGGCATCAATTCTTCCTACGGTGTCTTTCTTGCATACTACTTGGCCAACGACTACTACCCCGGAGCTTCAGCATTAGAGTTCGCTTTTATCGGAGGTCTCTCGATATCCCAGGTACGTATATGTCCGAGCTACCCCTTCCTATATGGTATTGAGATTGAGTTGCAAGACATGTTTGGGGAGCAAGAGGACCTTTCTACTCCAGAGACCTGCCTTGCAAGTCCATTACCTACCTTGAGTAAGCAATGCTGACTCCGAAACCTGCGTAAGGCTCTGTTAATATCGCCACTCGCAACGTACATTACACGAGTATATGGAACAAGAACTACATTGTTACTCGGCGTTGCTCTTGAGACTCTTGCGTTAATCAGCGCATCTTTCACACATGAGATATGGCAGCTGTTTCTCAGTCAGGGTGTTTGCTTCGGGTTCGGCATGGGGTTTCTCTTCGTGGGCTCTGTCGGTATCGTACCACAATGGTTCACAAGGAAGAGAGGTCTTGCCAATGGTATCGGCACTGCGGGTAGTGGCCTTGGGGGCTTGATGTACAGTTTAGCTACAAACGCGATGATTGATCGACTTGGTGTAGAATGGGCTTTCAGGATTCTTGGGATACTGGCCTGTGCGGTCAATTGCACTTGCGCCATGCTAATAAGGGACCGTAACAAGGCTATTGGATCGATCCAGCTGGCCTTCGACTATACGCTGTTCAAAAGACCTGCGTTCTTGCTCTTACTAGGATGGGGCTTCTTCAGCATGATGGGTTATATCGTCTTACTGTTTTCACTGCCGAATTATGCCACCAGCATTGGCTTAAGCGCGCAGCAAGGATCCATTATCGGGGCAGTACTTAATCTTGGGCAGGCGCTTGGTCGTCCTCTTGTGGGGATATTCTCAGACAAGGCTGGCCGCATCAATCTGGCAGGGCTTTGCACGTTCATTGGTGGTCTATTCTGCTTCGTCATTTGGATATTCGCCAAGAGCTATGGTGTCTTGGTCTTCTTCGCCATCATCGTTGGTACCGTCGCAGGTACGTTCTGGACTACGATTGCACCTGTCGGAGCGGAAGTCGTGGGCTTGAAAGAGCTACCCTCTGCTTTGTCTATTGTCTGGATAGTCCTAGTCCTTCCTACAACGTGTAAGTTACATCACTGCACCTGCAGTAATCATTCCTTAGTACTTGGTTAACCGTGATCTAGTCGCTGAGCCCGTAGCCCTCGAGTTAAGGCAAAAAATTGGAAATACTTACCTCCACGCCCAGATCTTCACAGGCTTCATGTACGTAGCGGCAGCAGTGTGCATGTGTTTCTTGCGAGTTTGGAAGGTTGGGCAGATCGAGCAGATCGCCGCAGAGCAAGAAAAGAAGCCCGATGATATAGATGCAGCATCTGCTGAGCCGGTGGATGATCGGGCTGTCTCTTTCGCGGCGAAGAAACCTAAAAGCAGTGTGTTGAAACGCCTCTTCATACGGAAGAAGGTATGAGGTCTCATATATATGTAATGGGATCCATGTTTGATGCGATTATCTAGCATAGCAATATGATCATGATTTACATAATGACTTCGGTAGAACCGACATGGTTTTTCCGCTACAGCTCCTGGAATTTCTTGCGGTCAATGGCCTTTGGGGTGCGTACTCGATTCGAGCGCTCCACGATTGAACTCCATGATTGAAACCAGTGGTGGCGAATCGGGTTTCCTCTCAGTGTTTACGCCAAGCCCGCGAAGCGCTTCGCGCTTGCAGTCCCACAACACGGCTCTTCTCTCTCCAACTCACTTCTCCAAAACCACTACTCCACCACACTCATATCTCTCTCGAGCACTTGACTTGCTCTCTTCTACTCAATAGAATCTCTTCTCAAGTCTCCAATCTTACTCCAAGGTCAACATGCGTGAAATTGTACGTCGCCCCACACAACAATTTTCCAAACGCGTCCCTGGCCATTTACCCTCTCCTCCGCTGGTTGAAGACCACATAGCTGACCTTTGCCCTTCCTGATGTATAGGTGCATCTACAAACCGGTCAATGCGTAAGTCTGTGCATCTCCGACAACGCGGATTAGAGCTGACACGGCTAGGGTAACCAAATTGGTGCTGCTTTCTGGTTCGTTCATCCTCGAGTCCTTCTACGCGATATAATTGGCATACTCATGGTGATTGGCGATACACAGGCAGACTATTTCTGGCGAGCATGGACTCGATGGCTCTGGCCAGTAAGCAAATGCAAAAGACGACGCAACGTTTGGACACCCCTGACCCTGTTTAGATACAATGGAACATCTGACCTCCAGCTGGAGCGTATGAACGTCTACTTCAATGAGGTACTATGAGGACATCTTTCTTTGCCATGATATGCAGCTCACCGCTTTCAAGGCATCAAACAACAAATATGTCCCTCGTGCTGTCCTCGTCGATCTTGAGCCTGGTACCATGGACGCCGTCCGCGCTGGTCCTTTCGGCCAACTTTTCCGACCCGATAATTTCGTCTTTGGTCAATCTGGTGCTGGTAACAACTGGGCCAAGGGTCATTACACCGAGGGTGCGGAATTGGTGGACCAGGTCCTTGATGTTGTGCGTCGTGAGGCTGAAGGATGCGATTGCCTCCAGGGGTTCCAGATCACGCACTCTCTCGGTGGTGGAACTGGTGCTGGTATGGGTACGCTTTTGATCTCGAAAATTCGCGAGGAGTTCCCAGACCGTATGATGGCTACATTCTCCGTGGTCCCTTCACCAAAGGTATCCGACACCGTCGTGGAGCCATATAACGCTACTCTATCCGTGCATCAGTTGGTCGAGAACTCGGATGAAACCTTCTGTATCGATAACGAGGTTGGTCAAATGCGCACCTTCCACAAAGACTTAAGGACTGACGTGTCAATCTAGGCGCTCTACGACATTTGCATGCGTACCCTCAAGCTCTCCAACCCATCTTATGGAGATCTTAACCATCTTGTCTCCGCAGTCATGTCAGGTGTCACCACCTGTCTCCGTTTCCCCGGTCAACTCAACTCGGACCTCCGCAAATTGGCCGTCAACATGGTGCCATTCCCGCGTCTACATTTCTTCATGGTTGGCTTCGCACCTCTCACTAGCCGTGGTTCTTCCTCATTCCGCGCGGTCACTGTACCTGAATTGACTCAACAAATGTACGACCCCAAGAACATGATGGCCGCGTCTGACTTTAGAAACGGCCGCTACCTGACCTGCGCTGCGATCTTCCGTGGTAAGGTCTCCATGAAGGAAGTGGAGGACCAGATGCGCAACGTTCAGAACAAGAACGCCTCATACTTCGTCGAGTGGATCCCCAATAATGTTCAGACCGCTCTCTGCTCCATTCCTCCGCGCGGCTTGAAGATGTCTTCGACCTTCATCGGCAATTCGACCTCCATTCAGGAGCTGTTCAAGCGTGTTGGTGACCAATTCACTGCTATGTTCCGTCGTAAGGCTTTCTTGCATTGGTATACTGGTGAGGGAATGGACGAGATGGAGTTCACTGAGGCTGAGAGCAACATGAACGACTTGGTATCCGAATACCAGCAATACCAGGAGGCTTCCGTCTCGGAGGGCGAGGAAGAGTAGTAAGTCTTGTCCACTGACTACTGCTTCGAATCATTGCTAACTTCTCCACAGCGAGGAGGAGGCTCCTGCCGAAGGCGAGGAATAGATTGTGCGAGTGCTCGTCTGCTCTTAGGTTTCTCTTGAGTGAGACCAACAGGGCGTTAGCAATAGCGATGCAACATTCGCACGATTGATGTTGTTTACGTGGTCCAGACTGATTGTGTTTCTAGCCAAAAGATAGTGAAGCGTGCGAGGCGATTAGCAAGGAATGCAAAGCGAGTGACATTGACATAGCAGTGCCGACAATAGCGTAAAGCTCGCTCTTCTCCAACCTCTCCCCCTCATCTAATTTTTGCTCCTGCAACATGCTTCGCCCTCGATCCTGCCTCCTTCATCCAGTGCGAACCGCTGCCCTCCCCCCTTCAATACCCCGTCCCCACCCCCCTCTCCCTCTCCTCCACCACATCAAAATCAAAATAATATGTCCGTCCCCCAGCACCACCAAAAACCGCTTCAACCCATCCCCCCAAACCCTCGCCCGCCATTCCGGGCCTCGAACGCAATACCCCCTCCGTCCCACCATCGCTGTCGCCGTCGCCGTCGTTTGACCACACGTACCAAACGCACGCACTCCACAGGCTGATTCGCACCCTCAGCGTGCACGGCTTTGGCATCTGCGATGGCGCTGTTGACGCGGGGGGGGGGGGGGCGTAGCTGTAGAGTAGCGTTTTGAGCGGATGGGTCCGGGAGCCAGTGAGGGGATGGATGGAGTAGGGGAGGAAGGGGACGGTCTTGATGGAGGGGGCGGCTGGGGTGGTGATGTGGGAGAGCGGGGTGAGGTTGTGGTTGGAGAGGCTGGGGGATGGGAAGGGAAGGGAGGGGATGTCGGTGTGGGTGAGGGTGAGGTGGAAGGGCTGGTATGCATGGCTGGGGTCGAAATCAATCAATCAATTGTGGTATGAGCGGGGACGAACTTTTACATCCACCGGGGTGGGAGAACGATTGTTGCTTCGAGGATCATTGGCTTCTTCTTCTTCTTCTTCTTCTTCTTCTTCTTCTCAGGTAAATCGTAATCGGTTCTGGTCTCGTCGGTTCTGGTTGTTCCTCTTGAGGCGCGGCTCTCTGTCAACGCATTCGGATATTCAGCTTTGCGAAGGCTGGAATGGAGAGGATAGTGAATGAACGGTTCCCATGGGGTTTTCACAAGGTGAGTAACATCATCGACGGCGAGAGGACAACCACGCCCATACATAATGAACACAAGTGTCAAATGGGTACCTCCCCTGTGGCCGATCTTCCTCAAGATCCTTACCAATGCCCCGGAGCCTGGCTACATCACTCCGAACTCCCTCGCAATTATTTCACTTTTTCGCAGCACCGGCCTCTTCCTCAAGCCAAGTCCCAAACTGATCCAATCGCTTGCCCTCTTCTTCACCCTCTTCTTCTTCTTCAACTACAGCTGCTTTCTTCTCGCTCGACTTCTTGAATTTTTCATTCCCGTCCGCGATGTAGGCTTCGAGGACCATTCCGGAGAAGTGGCGGCCGTTCATGACCTGCATTCGAGGAACAGTGTTATTAAAACCACGTGCTTTGCTCGGACTTTGCAAACAGTGTTCCCAGTCATGCGTTGGTAAGACTAAGACGAAGACGGGCAACATACCTTCACGCACTCATTCGCAGCCACATCATTACCATACCGCACGCTTGCTACGCCATCGATTTCTTTGTCGAAGAGAACAACGTTAGTGACTTCGCCCATCTTGGCGCATTCTTCTCGGATGTCTTCTTTGATGTCGAGGATGGCCGCTGGGTCTTCCTATAGGTGGAGATGTCAGGAGAAGGTGGAGATTAGAGTAAGGGGAGAATCAGACGCGCCTCGAGCTCCTGGAGAGTGAACAGGTGTTTCAGTATAACCACTTTATCCCACCGTGAACTGGTATCCTGAATAGCCTGTGGATCATCGTCATCCCAATCTGCGAGTTTACTGCACATGATCAGCAACGCCTCTGTTCAACTAGCAGGGACCCAGCGCCCTACTTATTTAATTTCTGCGTCTTCTTAATAATCTTCTTTTTATCTTTCATATTACTCTTCGCCGGCGCGTCTTTTTGAGCCTTATAACTAAAGTCCGCGGCGGCGACCTTCATTTTTTGCCCATCACCCAATCTAAAATCCGTATCATCCAGTAGCTGTATCGCCAAATCCACGCTCTCGGCTCGAAAATAGAGGATGAGGGCGTCTCCTTTAAAGCTCCCGTCGTCGTTGGTGTACAGCTTGATGCGAGGCTTACCACGGTCGATTTCTTCGGCAATGACACCGCAGCGTGAGAAGACGTCGTGCACTTCTTGGACAGTGGTATCAAGTGGGAGCGAGGTTACGTAGACAGCAGTGTTTTTGCGTTCCCGGGGTTCTGGGGCGGGCTTTGCTTTCTTGATATTTGCTCGACCACCTGTTTCCTATTTCATAAGGTCCGACATCAGCTCTCTGTAGTAAGAATGCTTTTACAGGAAGATGAGTTGAGTAAACGTTGATCCTTACATCTTCCCCATTGACATATGTCTGCTTCTTCCTCTTCTTCACCGCCTGCGCCGGCTCCGACTCATCCACGCCTTGAACAGCATAAGCGGCTCTTTGCTGCTCCATCAAAGCATTGTCCAACTGTAGATCCAACCACGACCGGGCATGCAATTAGAATCCGCCATCCTGACCATAGCTTGCATGGGCACCCTCATGTATACGTAGGGGACGAGGGCGTACCACTGGAACCCATCTCTTCAGCGCATCATCGAATTCGAACTCCTCACCATTGTCTGCTTCAAGAATGAACTTGTTGGCGAGCTTCGAGAAGGAAACGCGTGGGTCCGCGTCGAATTCTTCGGGATTTTGGGGGAAGTTGGATAGAGGTGGGGCGGGTGAATGGTTTGGGGAATCGATGCTGGCCATGATTGCAAGAAGCGTGCGACTTCAACTGATGCTTCAAGGCCAGCCTTTAAAACATGTTGAGACGAGTGAGGATCGCAACTTAGATCCAAGCGGACCTCGGCTAAACTTGTCGCTTCTGCACCAAAGAAGAACGCTCAAGGGGGCTCGGGGAAAACTCCATAGTTGCTGAAGCGCTGAAGCTGGTGAAACTGAAAAGCGGTGGTGCTGGATGCGTCATGTTATGGTCTTAAGTGTGGGCGGAAAGAATAGACATAATATTATATTTGGCGGAAGCTACAAGATCAAAAGAATGGTACAAGTAAGAGTCTAGGCTGTGAAGTATGATACACAACTACAAGACCTATCCAAGCATACTTTGAAGACCCTACGCTTCGTATCGCCGCATACCAACACGCCTATGTCAAACGAAGACATTACGCCCCCTGCCCGGCTAGAATCCCTAGACGGTCTTTTGGACCCCTCCAAGCGAAGAAAGAGAACTCCAAGGTCGTGGTACATATTGCGAAGTGAAAGCTAGCCGTTACTACCCATTGACTTGAGGAATTTGAGTTGCTCACGGCCGCTGGCGTATCTTCATGGGGATCTCATCAGAAGAGGTAGAAAAGTTCTTCTCATGACCACGACCCATTGGGGAATCTTGATCGCCAGAATACTTTGACTCGCTTTCGTCAACCAATGCATCGCCGTTGAGGACGTCTCGCGTAAGCTCAACGTAATCGTAGGCAAACTCGCCAATCTCGGCATCGTCCATACCGAGGACCTCAGCTTCTTCACTTGCACGTAGTCGTAGGCCTGGGATGAGGTTCATAAGGAATAGGATGATACATGTACCGCCGAACGAGTAGGCGAAACCGGAGACAGAGTCAGCGAGTTGGTAGGCGAGCTGGATCCAGTGGTGATTGAGCCATCCCCCAGGAATCACGGTGAAGCCGTCCAGATGTGCTATGTAATCACTAGAACCTTGTCAATGCGCGGACAGTGTATTGCGAGGGGATGGTACATACGCTGCAAAGAAGCCTGTGCAGAGGTTGCCGACGAGCCCGCCAATGGCATGCACAGCGAAGATATCCAAAGCATCGTCGATGCCTAGGAGAAACTTGATCTTCGTACCGTAATTACACGCGGATCCTGCAAGAATCCCGTATATCACAGCGGACCAAGCAGGCACGTATCCGGATCCTGGAGTGATCGCAACCAGGCCTGCAACGACTCCAGAACAGAATCCGACAGCCGACCATTTCCTTTCGAGTCTGTAATCCAGCAGGCACCACGTCACTCCTCCAACGGAAGCGGCGAGATTGGTAACAACAGCGGCCATGACAGCACGCATGCTTGCACTCAAGGCCGAACCGGCGTTGAAGCCGAACCATCCAACCCATAGAAAGACCGTTCCGATGATGACTTGAGTCACGTTGTGGGGTCGGAAGTTCAACTCATGGGTCCCATGTCCCCTTCTCTTTCCAAGCATAAGCGAATATGCTAGAGCAGCGGATCCGGATGAGATATGCACAGGGGTGCCACCAGCAAAGTCGAGACCACCCATAGACGCTACCCACCCATGAGGATTCCACGTCCAGCAAGCAATCGGGTCATAGATGAGAGTGGCCCAGACCAGCATGAAAATAACGCAGGGAAGCATACGGCCTCTCTCGGCAACAGCACCAACGGCGAGAGCTACGCTATACATGAAAAGTCAACAAGCTTGATCATACGCTACTCGAAGAGGATCATCATACGTAATAGCGGCAAACATGCCCTGGTACACGGCGAACATAAGATCCGGGATCCTGGGGCTGCCAACGGACGGTGCTGCCAACGTATTCCTAAAGCCAATGTTTTCGAGGTCTCCGATGAACTTTCCAGCCGAGTGTGAGAAAGTGAGAGAGTAGCCCCAGAAGAACCACTGGAATGAGGTGACAGCAGTAGCCATCATCGAGAGCCATATCAGGGAGAGCGCGGATTTCCTTCGCGCGAGTCCAGAGTAGAAGAAGCTTATACCGATGTCAGTCGTGATTGAAATACAGCCGGGTGGTTGAGTGGTCTGAGGACATACCCAACGCCCGGAATCATGAGTAAGACGAGAGCGGTGGACGTGAGCATCCAAGCGATATCGCCGGCCTAGGATTGTCAAGTCAGTCAGTGGGCGCGATGAAGCAGACTGATGATATGATGCATACATCATAGTGAACATTAAGATCCTGAGTAAGGGAGTTTCCGCCGGTGGGTATGGATTCATTGTATGGGACGAGGGAGGTGTAATTGAGAGCGTTCAAGTCAACCCCTTCCACCACAGGACCCGACATCTTTATTGATGTTCAGAATGGCAAGCACAGGTCAAGGGCTTGGTGTAATGCAACGAGCTGACGGAGGATGTTGTTTGCTCGTAGCGTCGTATGCAGCTCAGCCTGGAGTACCTGCTCTAATTTCAAGTATACAGGTGGGAAGAGTGGGGAGGACAACCGAGTATAGTTGGAGCGGGTCAGTCTTGTTTTGCCCTCAATCGCTTATAATCTTAATAGGACGACGCCCCCTGTGCAGATCACGGGGAGATGAGGCCCGGGCGTGGGAGCTTTTCGAGATGCACCACTACTGAAAGTCTGAATCTCGGATTCTCACATGATTGATCAATTGGTCAAGCTTTCTTTTTTCACCTCGGTGGCTTGGTAGAACAAATCACGTCTTGCAAACGTATAAGACTGACTCCTGTCAATCAACAACCCTTTCCGACATGGCAATTGAGCGTTGATGATGCCAGGGGCGTACCGAGGCGGACTTGGATGGCGCTCAATCGGAAGCTTGGGAAAATGCCAAGAGTGTCTATTTCTGCAGGCACAACCGTGATTTGATCCTCGCTTGGCTTGGCGTGGGGCAATAACTTCTTCTACCACTACTTTACCTTTCAGGAAGCCGGGAAACCAATCAAATGAGACAGCCGACGATGGTTATTTTCTGTAGCATTGCGCTGAGATGTCTCCAGGTATGATGACATGAGTAGTAGTACGCTGACATTAAACCATAGTATTAGACACTGGAGTGTGAGAATAGGTGGCACGTTCCATAATGCTTCTTCGCTCAAGCTCCATGATTGTGATGCTTCTGATGCGTAGCATCAGTCAATGTCGACAGAGTCTATGGACACCTTTAAGACTCTTCAAAGAAATGACGAAGCTCGCAAGAAATTGCCCCATTGCCAAGTCCATCCCGCCATCGCCTATCTAATGTCCCCTTCTCTATCCTCTTCGTCAAGCCCATCAGTTTGCCGACTGGAAGGGCGGTGCAGCCTGGGGAGTGCTTGCATCTGCTGATGCGGATGACATATCTCGCTTGGAGCTCTGATGAGGGTGACCATGATCGCTGCAGCAGAAATGGCCATTCGAGAGAACGCTTATTGTCCCACTGCGATCTTGCTGTCCGTCGGGTTTGACTCAAGCGATGCTGCCTGGACTTATTGCCATATGTGTTTGGCCATACTATAGGTGTGCCGGGTCGTTCAACCAAAGGACGTCTTGAACCACGTCGTGGGGCCAAATGTCGGGTCACAAGCTAATGAGTACGAATCCATCAGTACATGTATCTTCGTCATCGCAGAGAAGAGCAGAGCAAATCATATCCGAGCTAGTCTGCCATGTTTGTCATGTTGATTGTGACTTGGTTGTGGAGTTGGACTAAATGCCCACGAGATTGACGCGGAAAGTTTGTAGTAAGGTGGAGCTTATTAACAGATGAAACCAAAACATCCCGAAACCTCAACAGAGACTTACACTCCCAGCATACTTGATACCGCAGCTATGCCAATTAATTCACATTCAATGAGACGGAGACCCCCAATGCAGGGTTTAGTCTTCATGTGTTGGGGGGAATGTAGAGAGTCACCACCGAATTCGTGTTGCTGCAAGTCGAAAAGACCGAAGAATAGCAATTTAATGGCTCGTCTATTCACCCAAAGGCTTCAGATCCCGCAACCTACGCAGAGATAAAGCAGTCAAGGTCGTATCTTACAACGCTTTAGTTTCGTAAACATAGCTTAACATCAAGGCATGAAGGGCATTGTCTAGCGTGTTGTTCGGGCAAGAGGCCATTACAGTTGCAATCAATTCGCAGACTTTCCATGCGCAGAGAGCAGATTGCTAAACAGTCGACTCTACTGTCGTAGTTCAATCTCATACCTGGCTGAAGTCAGATGCTGATTGATAGCTCTGTGATGAAGTCTTCTTCGCAACATGAGTGATATTTGTCAAGCTTGAGATGGGAAAGGATGGAAGTAATGGTAATGTCCGAAAACTTGGCCATGACAGCACCAAACCGGCACTTTATAAGTGCCGCAGGCTTATGATTTCATACTCGTAGAGACTTCCGGACTTCCTCGCACTGATATTTTGGATATTACTCTACTCCTCATTATCTAATTATCTTTCCGATTGCTACCGCTTAGTCCAACGTGTTGTTTTTAGCTGGACGACCTCAAGAAGGATTCGCTGTTGACTTTTAGATCTAAGATCTCGCAAAGTGGCTAAAAAACCTTGGTCGCCGTAGCTGTGGCTCAATTTGCTTGGCGACAATGGGTGCCACTACCGAGGGCGCGTATGGGGATGTTTCTCCAAGATCAGATATAACGCCGGAGAAAGCGCGATTCGATGCTCACCGCCTACCACAGGTGATGGAGGAACGGCCAGATACTGTTCGGCATGACTCGGGGGATTCGAGCTCATCGGATGACTTTTCCGCTTCGACCCACCAAGGACATGAGCTCGGTTTCGACGGCATCAGCGATACCGATAGCCACACCCAGTTCACCCCGGGCTCGACTGGGGAAGACCTCACACCTTTGACTGGCTATTCTTCAATTCAACCCTCATGGAATTCTCAAAAGCAACACAGGACAAGGGAAGAGAGTCTGGGAGAGATACGGGAGGTCCCACCCCTCCCCTCAGTAACAAACGCGAGGCCTCAAAGACCTTCAGCACCCGCACGAACTCCATCCAGTACCTATAATCCACCACGGAAACCTCCTCACTTGCTATCATACAACTCGGGCAAGCATTCTTCGTTCTCTGGCACACGGGTCCGGCGAGACCCAAACGCGCAGTATCGAGCGCAAGAGAAGGCATACATACAGCAACTACGGCAGGATCGATACAACGATTATCTTGACGAAGAGCCGTACACACCCTCTTTGGGATATAGTACTGACTCCGAGCCTGAGGAAGAATCTCCCTCGTCCGATGTCCACCTAGACGCCGACGGGAATTACGACCAAGATACCCAGCTCTTCTATAACAACGATGCTATCCAACCATCTTCAGAAGAGCTTCAAGTGCCCGAAAACCGTGAAAGGCTTGAGTGGCATAGTATGCTGGCATCTGTGTTGAAAGGCGATGTCGTTAAGCAGGAGAAGGCACGGCTGATAGGCAACACAGAGCAGAAAGGAGAGGAGGTGCTCAAAAACGAGCTATGGTTGGGTGTCCGGGCGAAGGTGTGTGGGCGGACTATACCTGCACAGCGGCGAATGATAGACGAAGGTCGAGGGGGCATCATACCCATCATCGAGGCAATCATTGCATTCCAGGTCAAGGGTGAAACTGAAGTGGGAATGCCAGCGGCAAAACAGGTTCTGGATGTCGTACACAAGATCGAACAATGCGAAAGGTTGTTTCCTACGCGAAAAGCTCTCGGGATCGCCATTGAGCGTGCTGCCTCGACTGCATTCATCGAGAGCTCTGAAGCTGTCATCTCTTGGCACAATACGACGGAAATGATCAACACAGAGCTTGCCGTCTTGCGAGGCTGGGTTGGGAATGAGGAGCTGGACTTTGCAAAGTCGACGACCCAAGCTCCGGATGGATCTGGACTGGTCGACGACTCGACGTTCCTCGAAAGGCTCCATAAAGATGAAGGTCTTACGTCTTTGCAGGGCGACGATGAGGGCAAACACAGCATGCTAGCTCCAGTAGCAGAGGTCATCAAGAAAGCCAAGACGATGCTCATCATGAACGCCACTCAATTCGCTAAACGCCATCTGCCTCCTTACATCGAAGAGTTGTTGACTCTCATCAATTTTCCCTCACGGCTCATCCAAGAGATCATCCGGATGCGACTGCGATTTGCTACCAAGATGAAGGATCCAGCGACACTGACACCAATGATGCAGACCTCGATGATCTCCCAATTTCAAATATTGCTGAAATTAGCTGTGCGAATTAAGCAAGACTATACCGTCCTATCTCAGCCAGAAGCCGGCTGGGAGCTGCCTCCCTGCATTGACGATAACTTCGACCTTGTGGTCCTGGACGCCTTGAAGTTCTACTTCAAAATGTTGAATGCAAAGCTCGTGGGAAATAGGAACACGTTCAAGGAAGCCGAGATTCTCGAACAAGAATGGGATTTTTGCAACGACATAGGACGATTTCTTGAGGGAGGCGATGTCGAGGTCGCCGAACAATTCAGCGGGCTGACAGCCAAGGCCTTGCAACGTCTCACCACGCACTTCGAGCGAGAACTGACAAGGAGGCCTGAAGAGAACGCTCTAGATATGGACAAGCGGTATAAACAAATACTGGATTCTGTCCGCGTTCGTCAAAGAAAGTTGTTCCGTTTCTCGAGGCATTTGGGGATTCGCTTCGAGAATGCCACCGAGTTCAATATTTCCTTCGGAAGGCAGCAACTGCAAAGCTTCTACGATGCTCTTATCGATTCAGATCATTTCCTCATCTCCAGTCCCGCCTTTCAACACGATGGCATCTTTCTCATAGCATCGCCGTCCTTGTACGATCGGCCCCGGGATATACAGTCACTACTCGGAACGTCTTCTCATGGGGATGCAAAAGACTTGGAGGATGTTTCGGAAATGTATGTCTTGATCATCCGGCCGGATGAGCCTTTGTATTGGGATGGCAAAAAGGTAGAGATCACTATGCGCGCACCCTCAATGGATATCAGACCTGGGCGCTTGCGTCTTGTAGCAGACGGGTCCTTACCACGGCTACAAATCGCACGAACTGCTTTCCTCCAAGCCATAGGCATGAAGCTCGATATCTTGACGGATCTGCGAGCCAATTTGCCAAGAGTCAACATGGAGCTCGGTAAGATCAAAAAGACTGCTTACAAGCTTTCGAACACTATCATGGAGAGCGTTGAAATAATCAGAAAGCAGACCGAAGGTCTTGAGAACCAGGAACTTATACAGACCTGCTTTGCATTCGCCACTGAATTTGGGAAACGATCTGTGGCCTATATGGACGTCAACCGACGTTTGATGAACAACTTGAAGCTCACTAGGCTTGCATTGGACTGGGTGAGCTTCATCTGCGATGATTGTGTACCATCAGACCGAAAAACGTTCAAATGGGCCGTAGTTGCTCTCGAATTTGCTATGGTCATGACGACTGGACCGAACATCCTCTCAATTACCGACGGCGAGTTCAAGCGATTACGGACTAAGGTAGCTGGATGTATGTCGCTGTTGATATCACACTTCGATATAATGGGAGCCAAGTCGACGTTAGCCGCTCAGGCAGAAAAGCAAAGGGTCGAAGCAGTGGCAGGGCAGTTCCGAAAAATGGACATTAGCAGGATGAAGAACGATGCAGAAGCTTCAGAGTTTGTCCGCGAACAATGGCTTGCTCAGTTGAGCGAGATTGATGAGGCCAGGAGACAGAAGAACGCAGAACGACAGGCATTGGGCCGCGTTATGGAAGAGTCAAACGACGCCGACCGCTCGTTGACTTACCTTTCATCCTCGGCTACCAACGTCAGTATGCGATGGCAACAAGGCCAGTTTGTTGGCGGTGGAACTTTTGGATCGGTATACGCAGCCATCAACCTTGACACAGGATACCTGATGGCTGTCAAAGAGATTCGATTGCAAGATCCACAGCTCATCCCAACCGTGGCTGGCCAAATCCGTGATGAGCAGGCCGTTCTCGAGGTCCTCGACCACCCCAACATTGTATCCTACTTCGGCATAGAGGTCCACCGAGACAAAGTCTATATCTTCATGGAATATTGCTCTGGCGGTTCCTTGGCCAATCTCCTTGAGCACGGGCGTATCGAGGACGAGACAGTGGTCCAGGTTTACGCACTGCAGATGTTGGAGGGTTTGGCATACCTCCACCAATCTGGCATCGCTCATCGCGACATTAAGCCTGAGAGTAAGTTCCATATTCATCAAGTTCTTTGCAACTATCACTAACCACTTGACCACATAGACATTCTGCTTGACCACAACGGCATCATCAAATACGTCGACTTCGGCGCCGCCAAAGTCATTGCCCGCCAAAACAAAACACTCCAGCCCACCAACGAAACACCACTCGCCGCCGCAGGCGGTCCCGGCCTCCCCAAAGTTCCGGCAAAACAAAAGTCCATGACCGGCACTCCAATGTACATGTCCCCTGAAGTCATCAAAGGCTCCAACGAAGGCCGTCTCGGTTCGATAGACGTCTGGTCCCTCGGCTGCGTGATCCTCGAGATGAGCACCGGGCGGCGTCCCTGGGCGAGCCTCGACAACGAGTGGGCCATCATGTACAATATCGCCCAGGGCAACCCGCCGCAGCTGCCTAGTAGAGAGCAATTGAGTGAGCAGGGCATAGAGTTCCTGAAGAGATGCTTCGAGCGCGATCCGAAGAGGAGGGCCAGTGCGGCGGAGCTGTTGCAGTGCGAATGGATTAGCACCATCAGGGAACAAGTCGTGCCAAAGGAAAACGGGGGGTCCGATGGTAGTGGCTCGAGCAGTGCGCACAGCTCGAGGCACAACTCAAGTCACTGGCGATCAAGCGAAGAAGAGACCTAAGGATCTGACTATCATCGGCGGGTCCACGAAACCCTTACCCCGCCGACAGCGTAGCCGAGCTGGACGTGCGCGAAGAGATTGCTAAACCCTCGGTGCTCGGTGCAAAAGACCGCTGTCTCTCGTATGACCGTTGACCCGCCGCAAACGGTTCGGGAGACTGCCACTATTGGCCTAGGCGGACTCCTCATTCCAGCACCTGCGATGCCCGGGCCACTTGCGACGCGCTCACGATCTTCACCCACCACCATCTGTGAAACGACGAAGCCGGCGGGCTCACCGAAACTTTACTTCTAAGCATCAATCTTTAAGTGCATATAGCGAGCGTTGGCGTTGCATTAGTCTGATCGATTTTCTTTCCAGATCGTCTCGCGATTACGAGACTGCACTTTTCCCGTCCATGCTTCTCTTCGGGCACAGAATTGCGAGGAACATTTTAGCCGACGACGGATTTGACGATCGTGGAGGGATAGGGTAGATAGCGAGTATAGATAAGGAGAAGCGCGGCGAGCGGTTGAGGTTGTGACGCCGAGGAGTGAATGGAGGGGCTCGCGAAGTACTCGTACATGCAGCGACGGGGAGGCAACTAAGGCTGGCATACATGATGCACAATGCGAGATTCATTCGACGAGATAACGTCTCCATGCACGATCCAGCATTTCCTGTGCCCCAATGGTACCATTGTGAGTGTCAGTAGGCCCATCGGCCTCGACTGCATGCTGGCTGTACGTAAAGCAAGCGTTACATTAGTCCACAACCATTCACGCGCAAGTGATTTGCGACTGACGTGGTTGTGCGAAACAATGCATGATTTGATCGAGTCGCTATCCGGTATCCCCCAAGCTAAATGGAACCCAAGCCCTTATGAGAGAATACACCAATGCCAGCTATCGATGGCCATCCAGTATGCTTCTGCTCCCTTCCAAATGTGTAATTACAAAGCGATTATAGGTATGCCTGTGTCCAGAAACGAAGTGGACAACAAATGACATGACACGGTCAATGCAATAGGTCCACCCGGTTCCCTTTCCCTAGGTGTGTACAAGAAGTTTAACGCCGGCTGTTTTGTGATATGGTGTGATGTGGTGATTTCCTATTCGCACGGTGCTGTGATCCAGTGCGAAGAAGATGATGAGATTGGTACTGTGCCGTCGTCAGTGCGACAAAGATGATAGAATATGATATTTGATGGGTGCTGGTGTAGGGGGTATCCATTTCGTGCTCAACTTGACGCCGTGCCGAATATGCTTGATCTCCGTCGAATGCTTGCGTAAGAAACAATAGTGTACGAGGCCAAAAAAGCAAACACAAGCAAAGTGCGAAATGCAGTCATACAATTCCATCACCATGACCCATAACGCATCACATCATCCTTCGTCTCGAAGATTTGTAGTCTTTTCAGTATCCAGTGCTAGCGGGATACCCCTGCCCTCCTGGCTGATGTCCCCACTGTTGTTGCTGCTGAGGTGGCGGTGCCCAGCCCTGCATCCCCGCTTGCTGCGCGGCCGTCGTCTGTTGATGCAGGTACTGCTGCTGACTTGGACTGGCGCTCTGCGGCGGGTACATCGCTCTTACTCCCGCCATTGCTGCAGCTTGCGAGTATCCTCCAGGCGGGCCGGGCATGCCGGGCATGGTCTGGTAGCTTACGCCGCCGTGCATGGAACCACTGCTCTGGCTGTGATGGAGCTGTGGTTGTGGATGTCCTTGTTGTGGGTGAGGTGATTGGGAAGGGTGGTGGTGTTGCTGTGGCTGTGGCTGTTGCGGCTGCTGTTGCGGCTGCGGCGGTGGCTGCTGCTGCTGCTGCTGCTGCTGCTGTTGTTGGTGGTGCTGCTGCTGTTGCTGCTGCTGCTGCTGTTGTTGTTGTTGTTGGAGTTGCGGCGGTTGTTGGTGATGGGAGGAGGGACTATAGTGAGGCAGATTGGGGTGGTGGGACGAGAGGGGGGATTGTTGAGGTTGGGGGTGTGGTGGTGGATGGCCCCACATCTGAGATTGGGGAGGATAACCGTATGGGGACGTTTGTTGACCATGGCCGGAATAGGAAGAAGAGAGAGAAGAGCGGTGTTGTTGCAGTTCAGGGCGCATGGATGGTGGCATGCCGCTGCGGACGGGAGATTGGGCGTGAGGGTTTTGGTGGTGTTGTTGTTGCTGATGTGAGTAAGCTTGCTGTGGGCTCATCATCTGGGAGGCTTGATGTTGAAGCATAGATTGCTGGTTGTTTCGCATTGTGCTTGACGGCAAGTGTGGTGACTGAGCGGCCATTGGGCTTTGATCCAATCCCTGGGGCGATGAAATTGGCGTCTCACGCTCCCGGTTCCAGAGGTCCGTCATGATCTTGCCTCGATTCGCTCGCTGATGAGTGAAGTTCTTGTTGTTCTCTGCTGCATTGGAGGATTGATGCAGCACGTCTGTAATAGGACTGGTTTGCGTTTTATCTTGATAGGACGGACCCCCCATCTCCTGCCTCGGTCGCTGGATGGTGCCGTAAGCTCGCAGCCGGGAATCCTCGGGCATGGGAGGGAGTCCTCCTAAGTAACCGTGAGGAAGATTTGGGCTCCCTATATTAGGGTCTGCGTAAATGATTTCTTGATGCTGGCCAGGTCCTCCAGTGTCAACAGGATTGTTGTTTTCAAGAGCGGAAGCCGCCTCCCTTGCTTTCCCAGCTCCTGGTCGCTTGTCGCCGGCCATGTCTTCCTCGGTAAAACCCTGCTTTATAGCCTTCGCTTCCCAATAATCGTCTCGGACCCTCCTTCCGTTATCAATCACCCTAGCACCAAATTGGCGGAACATGGACTTTGCAGTGACGATGGCGATCTGCCGTGACCTGTACGAATAAGGAAGAATCTCTTGGTGAATCAATTCGTCCTTCTCTGTTTGCGTAGCAATGATCTTGAACAAAGATCTGTTTTTGTTGAAAAGTAGATAGGAGTCCCTGTAGCCTAGGACGCGAGCGCACTCTGTTGCCAGCATGAATCGCTTCTCTTGTCTTTTCGCTACGTAAAATGTCCGAATCTTGAATTGACGACCTCCTTGAGGAAAACCTTGTGCGTTGACCTTTTCCTCTCCTGCATTGTCGTATTCCCTTGGTACGTATTCATCCCCCTCGTGGTTCAATTGATCTGTGGTATGATCTCTGACTGTCGGCAATGCCTTGATCACTGTTTTGGTGGGCGTCGACTTCGGTGGAGACTTCTGGGTCGGAACGCCACTAACGTCCTGCGGAAGACCATGCGACTGAAGTTGCGGAGTCCGTAGCTGGTCTGGGTTATTGTGTGTTACCTGTTGCGAAGATGGAGAAGCTGGAGCCTCTGCGGAGAGCTTGGACTTCGGAGGCCTTCCGCGCTTTTTCGGCTTCTGATCGTCTGTGAAACCCGACAAGAGTCAGCAAGCTCTTAGGATCTTTCGCAGACGCAAGGCCGGCCATCTCCTTTGCAGAACGGTAGCCCGCATTGTTTGCTTGTGACACATACCATCTTCGGCTCCACCGCCGAACTGATCGCCACTGTGTTCTGGTGATCGACTTCTCTTCTGACCGCGAGAATTTATGTGCGCGTTGATCGAGGACGGGTTCGGTAAGACCGAGACTAGGAAAAGAGTGGCGAGCGTCAGCTCATGCGCTCAGAGGTCAAGCAACGGCGACGCAACTTGACGTGGGTTGAGGTTGAGCAAACGATAGTCAATGCCCTTTGCGGCTGTCGCTAAGAGAAGGGCAAGCGGTCTCCAAGCGACGTTCATTGACTGGAGGGAAAATTACCGGGCGTGTTCAATGCTGCTGGGTTGATAGTACCCGATCCATCGATCATGCTGCCTCCCATACCATTCATTGACGATGATACTGGGAGCGGCGCCGAGTACATGGTGGCCAGATTGACGTAGCCTTATTGGTCGCCACTCTTGTCGCACCGACGGGGCCGGTGCGCCAGAGGGCCCGTTGGGTGAATGGCAGCGAGGTGGTTACACAGCAACGTGATGATTGTTGGTGACGAGCTCTGGCGCGGGTTCGTCGCATGCAGGGAGTGGTCGCGCGCAAAGAAAGCTTAGGACCCCTCTTCCCGGGCACTACCTCAACTTTACCTTTTCAGCCTGCGAAGGTGGAGTGGAGGCGGACGGGTAGGTAAGCTGGCTGCAAGGTGACAGATAGCCGTCGCGGTAATTGGATGTAGAGATATTTGGTGTGTATAGTGGTGAGTGCGACCATGCAAAACGCATTGGTGTATATTGACTGGATGCAAGGTCGCGGGGATGGGGGGTGTTGATGGAAAGTCGCCCCAATGATGATAATAATAGGCAATAATAATACTTAGTAGTCAGTCAAGTCGCATTCGATTTTCCTTCGGAGGAGGGCGGTGGATGGCTCGGGCGATGGGTAGTCTAAGTAGTTTCGGGCAGTCGATGGGCAGTGTGGCACATAATCTCACCGGTGACTTTAGGGGAGTTTGGACATTCCTATATGAAGGGTCACCTTGGTGTTTCTTGTTCGACTTTCAGCATCCAATGGCCGATCTCGTCTGCATCTTCGAGGTTTAGCTTCGAGGATCCGAGGACTGCCCGTGAATGTGGGGGGGAATGGCGAGTGGAGGGTTCGAGGATTGCTGTGCGAAGCCGGGCTCGAATCTTGGACGCAAGCCGTTGATTGAAGGGATGGAAGGGAGACTACTCTGGATCACGACAGGTGTCAAGTCTGAACGACGGACTACAACAAAGCCCACAGGTCAAGATTGCTCTGAAACGGTGATCCTCGCGCTTTCGCAGCTATTGCCTCTTGGGGGGTTTGTACGACCCTCGGACACTGGAGTAAAGAAGAAGACTGACTGACTGACGGGATAGGTTGTACAAGGCTTGCAGGATCTACCATGGCTTGAAGAGTCATCACGAAACATGAACGTGAATGGACATCGGAGCCGGACAGGCTGGCGCAGTTTTTTGAAAAGGGATCTTCAAGGCTCAGGAGGATCTAATGCTGCAAATGCAATGCACGATGCCGCTCCACTGGAAAAAGGCGGAGTGACACGCCGTGCAGGCAGCAGGAGCCAGAACGTGCAGTTCATAGCCTTGGGCCCGAGAGACTCGGCCTTAGCCTCGAGCTCCACACACCCACGACACCCACACCCCCTCCCCCCCCGGTCCCCTTACATGACCAAAAAGGGGTCCTCGTGCGATGTGCAGGTGACTGTCTATAATCGCAGTAGCCGCCGTTCATGGGTCCAGGCAGATCATCCAATACGAACCAAGCACCCTTTGCCTTTCATACAGGGCATTCGCCCCGTCGACTTCCATGATGACGATTATTTACAGCTATCTCGGACTCTAGCAGGATAGTGTATGGAAGAAGGTAGTGATGAGCCGGCCTAAGATCTACAAGTTCCATGGCTCCGGGGCGGGGACGGGAATATGACGCGATGGCAAAAGGCGAGGAGCGGCATGGAATCTATGGGCAAGGATAAGTCTACGTATCCAAAGTGTAAGAAGTAAGAAAAGAAGCTGATTGCAGGCGTGATTGGACGGGCACGCCACATAACCGCAGCTCCTTCCCGAGGACTCATCCACTCGCAAGATTGCAAGGAAAAGTCGAAACTTGGGTGGCTTAAGGACTCGGGCGAACATAAGGCATGAAAAACGCGGGTACGTCGATCGTCTGCGGAAGGGAAGGAGCCTATTGCTATTATCAGGGCAGTCAATGTCATGATCATGCAAGGAGTACAGCCGCGGCCAAATTTGGAGGGGGGAGAGGGGGAGGTGGAGGGAGGAAGGGGGAAGGGGGAAAGGCGAGGTGGCGGTAAGCCTGGGTAGGAGTCGGGATACGAGACACAGTGACAAATCCTTTTTGGTGATGCCTACGTGATGATACGTGATACGAGCGATACACGAGTGAACACGAATAATGTCTGGTGCAAACAAGCGAAAAGGCTAGAATCTGCGTGGGGTAATTGAGGTAGCTGGAATTCCATCGTCGACCGTAATCCGTCAATTAATTGGCTCATTTTCCGCCAATCATTCAAAGCATTGGTCAACGATCGTCAAGGCAAAAGCGAGGCGGCGTTGCCTCCTGCTGCGCCCTTTTTTTTTTCCTACTTTTGATTTTTGAAGACGAAGCCTCGCGTTTTCTTTGTCAGGTCAAGGAGATACTTTTCCTTCTTTAATGGTTCTGATGGTTTATAATGTTAAGTACTTTAAAAGTAATGATTGAGCAAATCATTCGAGGGTCAGCCTTTCTTCGGGAAGTGGTGAGCTCATTCTGAAGATTGCCGCGGGGCTGAAGGGTGCGCCTCTTCGGGAAAATTAGTACATAAGCATCATCAAGTCCGATAAGCCGTATGGAGTTGAATTGCCTGATTTGCTCGTGCCACTTGGCATCGGGATTGCCTTGCCAAGTTGCGAACCCTCGGCGAACATGCTCATTGGTATCTGGGATCCGGTATGGTATGTAGAGGCTAAATGAGATAATCCACAGCGGCAGAGAGATCCAGACCGTCTTCAATCTGGTCACCTTGTGCGAGAAAGGAGAAAGGCATCTGGCTGTCATTGGCGGATTGACGCCCGGTTGCTCTAGAATCGCAGTAAATTCTGCCACCGGTCTTCAGAGGACCTATGAGATCAGAGAGATGACGGCAATGAATTTGGGGAAAGAACGTGACAAATGTTCCTAGTTGATGACGCGGGCGGAGAATTACCGGAGAAAGAGCCACTTGATTGCTTTATGTTATAATAGACAGCTGCTCGTTTCACAATCTGCGAGCAGGACCGTTAGCAGATCTGCAATGTCATTTGATATGAACCCTTTGCTCTTCATTGAAGTAAGCCGTGGCCTCATCTCGAGGCTACAAGGCTACCAAGGTAGCGTGTCTCTTGACGGCGTTGACGCAGACAAGGATACCGTAGGACAACAATCCTGATGCTGACAACATCGCTGACTAGCTAGATCAGCCAAGCTACTAAGCCGCTGCCTTGAGAATGCAGAGCCGCAGATCAAGAAACAAATGACCAGTGAGCAGCGACAGACTTCGCTCAGCTCGGACAGATGACTTAAATCAGCAGACACCACACCCTCATGCACTGGACACTCTCGCTAAGGTAGCGCACAGGCCATTGAGAACCAAGGCCCGTCCCGAAGATGCATATGCAAGTCAATGCGCAACATGCCCTGGATGCTCCTTGCATCAGCAGACGAGAGAGACAAGAGAGAATGTTAGATAGTACATACTCTACAGACAGAACACAAAGAAAGTTGGAGGTCATCTGATACATCGGTTGAATGCTAGCTGGAGCTGTAGGCAATAGGCCATCAAGCTCCAGCGCTATCTATCTACACTCCCAGCAAAACGGCCTTCACAGGAAGAATCTTGTTGAAGATTCTCGTCGAACGCCATGTTGCGTCATATATGCTGCCCTCTATGTAGATCCCTTGATCTGTGTTGAATGTGGTGAACTTTTCCTGCGGCCTGCGCTTTGAGTTGTTGAAAACAAAGTGCCGAGAGGGTATAATCGTAATTTTCGTGACATGAGGAAATGCATGTTGAATCGTACAATTGTCGTGACAAAAGAAAATGCATGTTGAATCTTACAGCGCGTCGAGTATGTAGGTCTAGAACTTCAGGGTCTTGGGCTTTTCCCAATTGAAATCCTGGTTGGTGAAATGGCCGTTCTTTGCCGTCTGGCAGTAGATCGGCTTGGTAAGGTCAAGCTCCTTCACGATGACGCCTGGCCTCATGTCGAAGTTCGCCCGGATGATGTCCACCAGTTCCTCCGAAGACCGATCTGAAGTGCCGTAGGTGTCGACAAACATGGACAATGGCTCGGCGACACCAATTGCGTATGACAACTGGACCAACGCGCGTCGTGCTAATTTGGCATGGACAAGCGATTTTGCAATCCATCGGGCGAGATAGGCCGCAGATCGGTCCACCTTAGAGTAATCCTTCCCAGAGAATGCCCCACCTCCGTGAGCACCCCAACCTCCATACGTGTCCACAATGATCTTGCGGCCCGTCAAACCGGCGTCTCCTTGCGGTCCGCCAATAATGAACAGTCCAGATGGTTGCATCTATAATCTGTAAGCGAAAGCTCGAGTAGACATCAGTGAGGTTGATTACATGGTAGACCGTTTGGTCATCGAGATACTTGGCGGGGATGACCTTCTGTACGATCTTCTCCTTGATCTCTTTCCGGAGCATCTCGGTCGAGATATCTGGGCTGTGTTGGGCACTGACTACTACTGTATCCACTCTCTTCGGGATAACAGCACCGCCGTCACGTTCGTACTCGATTGTGACTTGAGTCTTTGTGTCAGGCCTTAACCAAGGCAGAGTACCATCATTCCGGGCCTTCGTCATCTCTTTGTTCAGTGCATGTGCAAATAGAACAGTCAAAGGTAGATACTCGGGCGTCTCGTCAGTCGCATAGCCGAACATTATGCCTTGGTCTCCGGCACCTAGCTTTTCCAAAGCCTCATCGAGCTGCAGACCTTGGGCAATATCGGGGGATTGCTCCTCTATTGCTACCAGGACGTTGCAGGTCTTGTAATCGAATCCCTTGTCCGAGCTATCATATCCAATGTCTTTGATGGCGGTGCGAATGATCTTTTGGTAATCAAGCTTTGCTTTGGTAGTGATCTCGCCAAAGACCATAATCATGCCTGCGGTAAGCATTAGCGACGTCAATAGGTATCACACAGGCTCTCGGCCAATTCACTACTGCTTACCAGTCTTTGTGGCTGTCTCGCAAGCCACTTTCGAGAGGGGGTCAACAGCCAGGCAAGCATCTAAGACTGCGTCTGACACCTGGTCTGCCATCTTATCCGGGTGCCCTTCCCCAACGGATTCCGAGGTGAAGAGGAAAGTGGGCTTTTTAACGCCATTGGTATGGGGTTGGGTGACCATGTTGCTCGTTTCTCTGTTTGCGATTTATGTTAGGTAGGATGGATGTTAAAAGTTGCTCACAACGTAGAGAATACACAGAATGGAGAGAATTTCAAGGGCGGTCTGGCGTGATAACGAAGAACAAATTTGCTGCGGTTGCGGCGGATTCACCCCATCAGCTCCGGGGACTAGCGCTTATAATTACCCCTCCAACGAACTCGCTCAACCTCGGACTCGGACATACAGTAGTATTAGTGTGCTGTATTGACACACGATTTAGTCGATCCATTTTCATTCACATCTTACCAGCCATGAGCAAGTTCGGCGTCGTAGTGATGGGCCCGGCTGGCGCCGGCAAGGTGTGCGCATTGACTGCCGTCTGCATAATATGTACTGAACACAACTCCAGACCACATTTTGCTCCGCCTTGATACAACACCTTCGTCTCAATAAACGATCCTGCTTCTATGTCAATCTTGACCCTGCCGCCGAGGACTTCTCTTATGCACCAGACCTCGACATCAAGGAGCTGATCTCCCTCGAGGATGCCATGGAAGAGATGGGCTTGGGACCTAATGGGGGACTAATCTACTGCTTTGAGTGAGACACAATGTGTCCGGTGCTGGTGTTGAATGTTGGCTTATATATATTAGATTTTTGCTAGATAATCTCGATTTCCTCACCGAGGCCATAGATCCCCTCACGGACGAATATTTGATCATAATCGATATGCCCGGCCAAATCGAACTCTACACCCACATCCCGATTGTTCCGACTTTGATCAAACATCTTACTCGTGGCGGTGCTCTGAACGTCAATCTCTGCGCTGCATATCTCCTCGAATCCACCTTCGTGATCGATCGAGCAAAATTCTTCGCAGGTACACTGTCAGCTATGAGCGCAATGATTATGCTTGAGCTTCCCCACGTCAACGTTCTCAGCAAGATGGATTTGGTCAAAGACTCCGTGTCACGGAAAGAGCTCAAGCGGTTCATCGACCCTGATAACTCCCTGTTAGATGACAACCCAACAGACAGCAAGGCGGCGCTGATATCGTCCCAAAATAAGTCAGCCGATCCGTCTTCCGCGGATTCAGTCATGGCAGGAGGTAGCTTTAAGCGTCTGAATAGAGCAGTTGCTCAGCTCATCGACGATTTCAGCATGGTGTCGTTCCTACAGCTAGACGTGCAGAATGAGGATAGCGTTGGTGCCATCTTGAGCTATATCGATGATGCTATTCAATTCCATGAGGCACAGGAGCCTAGAGAGCCGAATGATGAGGTTCAGTATGATTACCAGGACGCAGAAATGGAGTAAGGCCGGTCCTGGTAGGGACCAGCTTCTGTTTTCTTCCATTTACCGATGATACCCTGATCTGCAACACAGCATGCCGTCTTCTGAGCGATAAGGCCTACTGGCAAAGCATAGCGTCGGCGTTTTGAACATTGCATAGCTGATGGTTTATCCGACGGGCGACATCAAGAGAGTTAGAGTAACTATTTCGGTCCGCACCTCGTGAGGTGTACCAATTTTAGTGTGTATCGATGAGAATTGTTGCGTGGAAAATAGAGACCCAGCACGTCTGTGATTGCCAAGCTTTATGTCAGATTCGCAAGCACTTTGTGAATTATCCTGATTGGTACCCATACTCACCCAAGTTCGCTATTCCCGTCATCTATCATCATCCTTCCTCATCACCAGCCCGCTCCCCTGGTCCTTCCTCTCTTGCCCGCACCTGCCATTCTCCTTGCATCCCTCTCCCTGCCTCTTGCTTTCTGTCCTCCAATCCTCTCGCCCTCGTTCCCTAACCCGTGCAGGAAGCCCCAAACGTAGCCAAAGTCCTCCACACTTTGGTTAAAACCTCTCTGCCATACATACACCCCCAACCCTCCAACAGCCAACCACAATCCCATTTTGATAGCTAGGCCAACCCAATACATGATAGTTCTTCGCATGTAATCGAGAACTCGGAGAGATATGATGAGGGCGATGGCGAGGATAGCAAGAGTGAGAATGTCGGGGGCATCCGTTGAGAGTGAATGAAGCGCATTATTGGAGAGGACGTAGATGGGATAGAGGGTGGGATAGATCCGGCGATAGAAGAACAACTGGGAGCTGAGAAGGATGCGGTAGAGGGGGACGAGATAGGTTTGGAAAGGGTAATAGTAGTCATTGTAGAATCGGGCGGCTTGGGGAAAGAGATCTAGGCGAGATATTAGCAGCGCATGTAGCTGGAGAGAGACACGGGGAAACAAACTTACCCTGTAGGTAGTCCATAGTGAAGAGCCGATCCGTGGAGGGAGGCCTATTGGATGGACGATCGAGGAGACTTATAGAGCGATTGATATTTAGAGTCAAGAGGGGTTTGAATATAAGAGATGTGTGTCAATTCCCTATGGGTATCAGAGACATCTCCACTCCACTGCTTTGTCTTCATGCGGCTCCCAGCAGGCGCTCCCGCATTCGGGAAAACCTCGGTATACATGGAAAGCCCCACTCAACGGCTAGGAACGGTACGAAAGCTCTGTTCTAAAAGGTTCAAAAAGAGAGAATTTTCCCTGATGCTTCTCAGTTTTTGGGTTAATGGCGACGAATAGCATTCAATTGCTTGGGAGACTATCATACAGACCAATTGCTTACAGATCAATCCCCTCCTTTACCCGCACACCGAACGGCTTCAGTCCCTCCAACATGGCCACAATAGCTACTTATAAAGTCCCGAAAGTGGAGAACGAGAACAATGTAAGCGCGAATCAAGCCATTGAAGCTATACCCTAACCACCGGAACACTAGAAACACTACTCAAAAGGTTCACCAGACCGAAAAGCCCTGGAGGAAGCACTTCGCGGAGCCCAGAAGCAAACACTCGAGGTGCCGGCTGTGGTCAATGGCAAAGAGGTGAGAACCTGCGGACGGCACTGGCTGTCCAGAAGTCTCGCCCTTCTTTCTGGCGCCGGTTGATAGCAGCAATCCCACGGAACGGCAGGATTCAATTGCTGATACATTGTCCAGCTGTTGAAAACACCGGCCTTAACCCAACCAAATCCTGCTGCCCACGGGGAAGTAGTTGCCAATTACACGAATGTTGGCTCCTCTGACGTTTCAAATGCCATCGAATCTGCCCTTGCAGCCAAGCCAGCCTGGGAATCGATGCCTTTCGCCGACAGAGCTGCTATCTTTCTCAAGGCAGCGGACCTAATTGGTGGAAAGTATCGATATGAGATAATGGCTGCGACAATGCTTGGTCAAGGTAAAAATGCCTGGCAGGCTGAGATCGATGCGGCTGCAGAGCTCTGCGACTTCCTGAGATTCAATGTGCAGTATGCTCAAGAACTTTATGCACAGCAGCCAGTCCACAACTCCCCCGGCGTCTGGAACCGCGTTGAGTATCGACCTCTGGAGGGCTTCGTCTATGCAATTTCCCCTTTCAATTTCACAGCCATTGGTGGAAACCTTCCCTGTGCTCCAGCTTTGATGGGGAACGTCGTTGTCTGGAAACCATCTCCTTCAGCCATTGCTTCCAACTACATAATTTACAGGATCCTCCTCGAAGCTGGCCTACCCCCGAATGTAATCCAATTTATTCCTGGTGACGCTGTCGAGGTGACCTCCGTTGTTCTGGCCCACAAAGACTTTTCCAGCCTACACTATACGGGCAGCACCACCGTCTTCCGCAGCCTGTACGGCAAGATCGCCAACTGCGTGGCGGAAGGGAAGTATCGAGGCTACCCACGCATCGTTGGTGAGACCGGAGGCAAGAACTACCATCTCGTCCACGCCAGCGCCGACCCCCACAACGCCGTCATCAACACTGTTCGTGGGGCATTCGAGTACCAGGGCCAAAAATGCAGCGCTACCTCTCGCGCCTACATGCCATCGTCATTATGGCCAACCATAAAACCAGTCCTAGAAGCACAGACCAAAGCCTTGAAAGTTGGACCTCCAACCGAGTTCGGCAACTTCATCGGCCCCGTCATTCACCAAGCATCCTTCGACAAGCTAAAGAAAGTTATCGACGACGCCAAAGATGACCCAGAGCTTGAACTACTGACAGGCGGCAAATATGATTCCTCTACCGGCTACTACATTCACCCTACCATCTACGTGACCAAGAACCCCCACCATCACCTGCTCAGTACCGAGCTCTTCGGTCCCATACTCACCGTTTATGTTTACGACTCCGCACCTTCCAGCGCGTTCGGAGACATTTGCAAGCTCATAGACAGCACATCCGACTACGCCTTGACTGGCGCCGTGTTTGCGAAAGACAGAGAAGCCATTCGCTTTGCAGAAGACATGCTAAGGAACAGCGCTGGTAATTTTTACATCAATATTAAGTGTACCGGAGCGGTTGTGGGCCAGCAACCGTTCGGTGGCGCGAGGGCGAGCGGGACGAACGATAAGGCTGGGTCATCAAACTTGCTGAGTCGATTCGTGAGTATGAGAAGTATCAAGGAGGATTTTGTTGGTAGTGGTGAGGTCGAGTACCCGAGTAATGAGGTCTAGATGGGTAAAATTGTATAAATATGGTGGCTGGAAGCCGAAAGTCTCTTTTGGGCACCAAGATTTGTCTCGTGTAAATGGTCATCTATATGACAGTGTGGTAATACTCCTTTCTACAGATACGGAATTCAGGTCAGAAGAAAAGTGTAAGGTCTTCAGCGACAAAAGCCTAGTACATATTGTCTTACAAATTTTAGGCCATTCACACCCAAATTGCAGAAACCCTTAAAATGCCAGTTTCCTTCCTCAGCACTTGGATCATACGCAGTGCCATTGAAAATCTCAGGTCTCCGAAGGGTTGGCCAGCGTTCGATCGTCTGAGAAAAACGATAGAGAGATTCGAAAATTTAACTCGAATATCTAAACCCCCTCTACCGAACTTACCAGTGACGGTCACGACAAGCGAGACAACAACTGGATTGAGTGAACCTAAAACTCATTCTGCAGTGAAATGCTTATTCGTTATCGGATGTATCCGCAGCCCCGAGGACAACGGCTTCCCTTCTCTCCGAACGGTTCGCAAAATCCGTGAAACCCACTTGCTAAGAAATCTGAGGAATACTCGACGCTACAAAGAACGTGAAAACCCTCCAGTACCGTTGATCGATAGTCTGAGTACCCCCCCGGGGCAGGATGCTCCTCTGTTGGTCCCCAACAGCCTTTTCCTCGAGGGATCCGTCTTCGGATGAACAGGAAGAGGAAGCAGCGTCGTCGTCAAGCGCTTTCGCATCGTCGTCGAAATAACGGGCGTCAAATGAATTAACGCTACGCCCAGCCCCGCAACCGATCTCAATTCTTACATGGTGAAACCGATTGCGTGCCTGGAACGCGCAGCTTTTAGGCCAGCCTTGGCCGGACCCTAGTGTTGAGGAGTCACCACTGTCCCCGGGGCTTCCATGTTGTTCGTTTTGCTAGGAGAGAGGACCGTGAGTATTGGAGTGGGGAAAGGGTGTAAATCTGGCAAGGTTCTGGATTGGACATTTGGCTTTTAGTGTTAGTGGTGGGTAGTACTGGATCACGAGGTTGCTGTCACTGCTTGCGAGGATAGGAGAGGGACGAGTGGACTAGGGAAACAAGGGAAAGAAAACGTGATGGCTTGGATAACATGTCGCGCGCTCTGCAGTGGTCGAGAATCGGACATTAAGAAAACTGTATTACTACGTCTTTGTGTATACAGACGTGGCTTCGTGAACGAAGGTAGCAAGATGGAACATGGCAAGTCGCAGGATACGAGAAGGAGGCCATGGGAAACGAGGGGCAAGCGAAGTCAGCCAAAAATCAAAGTGCCAGTAGCCCAGTGAAGGAACGCTGATGACAACGATCAAATGGCTGCTCCAGTGCAAGAAAGCCCAAGAAAAGGGGTAAGTTCGACGCAAATAATTTTCCCTTACCCGATCCCAAATCCAACTACCTACTGTATTCCTTTGTCTTCCCCCTTCATTACCGCGACAACCGTTGACACCAGAATCGCCGTTAGAAACATTGCAACAACAGCGACACCGACGACAATCTTGGACGTTCTACCACCGCGCCACAAGCGCTTTTTGGAAGGAGTTCTGGCTTCGAGATCGAAGTTTTTCCACCCGGGCCCTTGATCAATAACAGTAGCTTCGGCGCAGTGCGGTTCGAGGTCGATGTTGACCCAACCCGGTTCATGAGTACTGAACGTCGACACGTCCTTTCCTTTGTTGTTGTCAAACATTTCGAAGGGAAAGCGATGAGTATGGATCGAGAGATTAGCTAAAAGTGGATTAGCTTTCTGGGGGTTTGAATTGGATCGTGAGAGGGCTGAAACTGTGGATGAGAAGGAGAGAAAGATAGGAGGTTGGGGTGATATATAAACGGCTGAATGAGTAACAGCCATGAACGGACTTTGTGTCTTGAACCCTACAATGTCAGGCTTGCGGCGCACAAAGAAACGACGAACAATGCATTGTGAGTACGTTGTCTTTTGATTGTGCCCTGCGACTGTCGACTAGAGAGCACAATGAGCAATAAAAGATTTGAGTCGTCGTCCATGTTGTGCGTGGGGGCCTACTACCGCCACAAAAGAAGGCTCCTGTCCTTTAGCGATGTCGACTTTGTTCCAATACCGTTTTGATCGTCGTTGACCGAGTGTTGGTGGCAGACAAGATATAGCACCAACTTAATTCAACCCCCCGGGGATTGGACGATGTTGGGAGGACTCTGGGGTTTCAGTATGCTGCGACGGGCGCAGGCCATGTTCTGAACTCCTTACTAACCTGTAAGAAATGGAAAGAAACATCCATACTCTGCTGAACGGTTGGACGTGTTCTGTTTCGATAGCAGCATAGTTCGTTGTTTGAATTGGAATACAGTGTGTTCTGCAAGGCTGAGGGCAAGTGAACGCTGTGGAGGTGGAGGGTGGCAAGGGTGGCCCGGCCGTAGGCCGTTACTAGGCCTAATTAACACAACTAGCTACCTACTTGGTTATATAGATTTTTCAGTAGCGAACATTCGTTCATCCGTCCACACCACAGACTACCTTATGAATTGCTCAACGCAGAGTTGTCATTATGCGAGGCGCTGGAAATGGGTGGCTTAGTCCTAGACCAATCAGCTGGAGTCCTTCATACCCTTCCGTTCCTACTTTAGAGCGTACCCAGGTACACAGTGACCCATCAATCTACACAAGCCTGTTTTGATACGTGTCGCTATCCCAACTCTCCAGAGAAGGATTATTGGGAAGAGAGCAAATTGAGAGCAGAGCTTGAGAGATGATTCTCGATAATTGTGCTTTGGTATAGCAGTTTCTGCAATTTGTTTATAATCTCGACTGTATCATCTCTTACAACGTCATCTGGTCCTTCTCTCCATGCATGACTTTTGGCCGTTGCTTGTACCCGCAATCGAGCAAGCATCCCCGAGAATCAATGAATGGCCTTTGCCAACACCCCCCCCTTCCCCCCAAAGTACATTATTGTCTGGGAGGTTTGAAGGTTCGCCCCGCGATGAGGCTGACCGCAGAAACCCGTGACCGGCAGCAATTCAAGTCACTGTATGACGTCGTCGGCCTAGTCAAGATAACCCCTCTTCAACAATTCAAACGAGTGCACTGTACAATCACGACAATCATCACAACGCTATCTCCCTTCAGCTTGAGAGCCTGCCAAACCCACAACGATCATTCATCCCAGTGTCCAGATCAAAAAGAAGAAAATGGCCACAGGAGCAGTCCAGTTTCCCCCATCCAACATCGTCTTACCGGGCTCACGACTCCTTCCCACCGCACCCTTTCCTGACCCCCACAGCACTCCATCCTCGTTTCCCCCACCCAGCACTTCTCCAAGATCAATCGTAGATGATTGGGTTTTTCTCTTCAACAATCTCCTCAGTGGAGAGCACGCTTCCATAACAAAGCTTTTCTTCAAGGAATCTTGCTGGCGAGATTTGCTCTGTATGACTTGGGACTTTCACACACTTCAAGGACCCGAGCAGATCCTTAGATTTATTCAAAGCTCTCCCCAAGGTGGCCAATTGACCAGCGTCAGCTTGGACGATTCTTCAGCACATAAATTCCCACAAGCCTCAGGTTTTGGGAGCTTGAAGGCAGTCCAGACTTTTCTCAAGATTGAGACTAGCACTGGAAGGGGAGAAGGTCTGGTCAGACTAGTATCGGACACCAATGATGGTGGCAGATGGAAAGCTTTGACTCTATTTACCACCCTGAAAGAACTTAAAGGATACGAGGAAAATATTCGCAGTCGAAGACCACGAGGAACAGAAAGCAGCCTTGAGGATAGAGGTCGAAATTGGAAAGATCGGCTTGTTGCTCAACAAAACTTCGAGGGTGGCCGCCAGCCTATCGTGTTGATTCTGGGTATGCTATGAAGGACCAAGATGGCCAAAACGATATCAGCTAATCATTTCTCCCTCTCCAGGTGCTGGCCAAGGTGGACTCACTGTGGCTGCTAGGCTCAAGCAACTTGGCCTAGAGACCTTGATAATCGACCGGAACCCTCGCGTAGGAGACAATTGGCGAAACAGATACCATCAATTGGTCTTGCATGACTCGGTCTGGTGGGTTATAACGATGGGCATGAAATTCCTCAACTAATATGCATTGCAGGTACGATCACATGCCTTACTTGAACTTCCCACCGAATTGGCCTGTGGGTTCCTCCGCAGAATCTTGAGATAAGAGGAGCTCAATATGTCTAGGTCTTTACCCCAAAGGACAAACTCGCAGATTGGTTCGAATACTATGCAGGTGTCTTGGAACTTAATGTGTGGACTAATACTACCTTGGAAACGTCAGAATGGTCTGAAAGTACGCGGCAGTGGACGGTGACCCTCGCGCGCGAAAAGGATGGCAAGAAAGAGAATCGTAATTCATTCTTCCTAAACCGAATCCCACTCACTAACAAGAGCATAGGGACTTTACATCCTCGGCATGTCATCCTGGCGACGGGTCACTCAGGGGAGCCTTACTTCCCCTCTCGCATCGCTGGAATTGACGATTTCAGAGGGGACCTTCTCATCCACTCATCGCAGTTCACCACGCCTAGAGGGAAAAGCAAGGGAAAGAAGGCAGTGGTAGTTGGCTGTTGTAACTCCGGCCACGACATCGCTAGAGATTATTATGATCACGGCTACGATGTCACAATGGTGCAACGCAGTAGTACCCTCGTTCTCACAAGCGATACTCTGAGTGAAGTGACCATGAAAGGCCTTTACGCCGAAGATGGGGTAACAGTCCCTGCTTCCATTGGAATAAGCGCGCTGATTCTTTTATCCTTGTCAGCCCCCTGTTGAAGACGCGGACATAGTCAACATGTCTATTCCCAACCCCATTGCTAAACGCCTTCATATACAAGCCACCAGTGAAATGATGCGGCGTGACAGCACTCTTCTCCACGGGCTCACCGCTGCCGGATTTGCCGTCGACAGTGGTCCTGACGGCGCCGGCCTTTACATGAAATACCTCAGCCGAGGCGGCGGTTACTACATTGATGTAGGCGCCTCGCAACTCATCGTAGATAAAAAGATCAAGATCAAGCAAGGGCACGACGTCAAATCTATAAAAGCCCGTAGTCTTGTTCTGGCAGATGGTTCGGAGCTGGAAGCAGATGAGATCGTTTTTGCGACAGGGTATCAAAATATGAGAGAGACGGCGAGGAAGGTCTTTGGGGACGAGTTGGCGGAAAGTGTCCACGATGTTTGGGGGTTCGATGACGAAGGAGAGACAAGGGGCATGTGGCGACGAAGTGGACATCCAGGGTTTTGGTTCTTCGGAGGAAATCTTGCCCTTTGTCGCTTTTACTCGAGATTATTGGCCTTACAGATCAAGGCTATCGAGGTTGGACTTACGAGAGGCTGACAGGTCTTGAGTTCGTCGGGTATGACTGATCTGCACGAACCTTTTCATCTCGTCTCCTTGACGTGTAAGTATGGCTTTACTTTAATACTTCTGGGCCATTTCATAGGTACATATGCTGACTTTGTTCTGTCTTTCTCCCGTTCTGCAGACATTTACAATGTCCCGCACGTTTACCCTCCAAACGCCGACTGGAACAGTACGGGTTGGAATCAATGGGAATTCAACGAAGAATTGCAATATATCTCCCACGGCTACATGGCCGCCGCCTATGTAGGCCTCGCAGCTCCAAGCCACGCCCGAGACAATGCGCACAACTTTGCCGTCTTCGCCTTCTGCATATACCACATTGAGTTACAATGTCTGGGCACTTTCCAGTCAGATGTTAAGACGCGGCGTGATTTACCGTTCGAATCGGCGTTCTCACCAAAGGCGGTAGAGGGAATCAGGCAGGGGACATCTGATCTGAGGAGGGATTGAACGAAGAATGAAGATCGAGGGATGAGGTTCCTGAGCCAGATTTTCGGGCTGAGGACAACTTGGAAGGTGGAGGAGAGCGTGTTAAGCGCTTTAGAGATGTTGATGCTCCTGGAGCTCTGTTCTGGTAGATAGACAACGTGTAGATAGACAATCTTATTGTGCATAGAAATCAGAACGAAGCTTCGACAATACAAATTTGCCTTCTGATTCGATGATCGAGCTGGCTTCTTGTCTTTCATCCACCACATGAGGTGACTACTCGGAGTAGGAGGGGCCAGCCTCAGCTGGTCTGTGATAGGGTATTAGGTGGAGGAAGAGGCGGAGTAAAATTCCCTGGTACCTAGGAGCTAGACACACTTCGGCGGACGTTGTAGAGGTTAGAATCTGGAGCACGACTCACGAGGGTCTAGTCCTAATGCGGAGGTGAAGTAAGATCTTATCCCGAAGTCCGGCTTACATGTGGCGTTGTGGCTGTGTACAATCAGTGCAGATCCCCTTTTTTTTAGCAGCTTGACAGCGTGTCGTGACGATCTTCTCGTGGTGCTTTTCTTGTCTTGCTCTGGATCGCTTTAATTTACAGCATTGCTATTGTCCTCCATCAATCAAACACGACAGACTGTATCCTTCTGACGCCACCGTTGAAGCTTTGCGTTCAGTGCAGTACGAGTGTACGAGATGATGAGGCTCAAGAATCAGGACAATCAGAACAATCAGGATTTTCCTTTGCAATTCCGTCATCATGCCAAGGTTGAAAAGCCCACGATGCCGTCTTCTTGCCGCGACGATCCCGGCTTACCTTACCTAGTTAGTGTCAAGTACATCATCTAGCGGCCTTGCTATCGCAAATTTCACCTCGCTCTCCAATCAATATTGCGCGATGAAGCCAGTGTGGCTCAAATACTCAAGGATGTTAATTGCATCGCGTACCGACAATCCGTTGGGTCTTGCAGCATCTATGACAGCATAACTGTGGCTGCGCTCCCTCCCTTCCTCCGCTTCTTGTATCTTGTATCTTCCCTCTAATAATACCTTTTCCTCGTTCGTTCCTTTTCTTGCCCGTTGATGAGTCGAAAAACGAATGTCTGTGGTGAGCAATTGATTTGATTGTTACCACAGTGATAGTCGTTCAACGTCACCGCTGTGTTGAATCACCTCTCTTCCATATCAATTTCGGACCTCCCTCCGTGCCTCATCAACCTTCCTCACCATCAAGATGGCAGCTGCAACCACAACATCTAATCCTCTGAACAACTTCATTGGCGCCGCCGGAGCTGCAGCCAGTGTCGTTAAGTCAGTAAACTCAGTAGAAACTCCGCCAACTTCATCTTTATCTTCGACTTCCTCATCACCATCAGCAACTGCGGCGCCCGTACCAGCAGCTACGTCAGCCGTGGCCGGTGCTCATCATGGATTGAGCGAAGGAGCCAAGATCGGCATCATCGTCGGCTGCGTTGTTGGAGGCTTACTTCTTCTCGCACTCCTCGGCCTTTGTTGCTGTTGTCTACTCCGTCGACGACGCCGTAGCAAGCGACGCCCAACCGTCACTCCGGTCGAGGACGAAGAAGTCAAATCATGGAAATCGCCAATCAACCCAGGTCGCCACCACTCCAATTACTCTCCTGCGCAAAGAGGACAAGTGCCTACAGAACAGTCTCCCACCGTCCCACTTATGGCGGCCGCGGCAGCTGAACACCACGTACACAATGAGAAAGCCCCAAGCCTGTCTCAGCACCCAGCTATGCGCCATTGTGAGAACCCATTCGTCCCTGAGCCATCCAGTTCTCGTCGGACTGCACCAAACTCTCGCGCTGGACTTACTGATGGCATGATTCCTGGCGCTGCTGCGTACGTTCTTCCTGAGAAAACAGGTTCGCGCAAGAGCTCTTCTCGCTCTCGTTCCAATTCCGATACCCGACCCCAATCTAGCGGGCTTCCTACCCACAACGATGCGGACCGACCGCCGACGCCATTCGGTCTCACTGGTTTTGGCGAACCAGCCGGTCACACTATCCACCGTGACCATGGTGTCAGTCCGCCTTACAGCGGCATTGGCCAACCTTATGAGCACCAGCATGTTCATAACCTTCAAGTTGATGCACCATCCAGAGAGCTACGACAGTCATTGCATAACCATGAAATTTTCCCCGGAGCAGCCTTCGCGGACGAAAGTCACCCCAAGTATCGCAACAGCCGTGGCTACACTACTCCACCCGAGGTGCCATCCCGCTCACCCAATAGGAATAATAGTGCCAGCATGTTGGTAGATAGCAGTTATGACTCTGAGCTTAGTACTACCACTGCGAGCAATAGCAGCGGCGAGCGATACCAAAGTCAGATCGATCCTTACCAGCCAGCGCAGCGTGAGACGGTGGCACCTTGGGAGCAACACCAGAAACGATTTGCCAACTCGCCCCAGTCATCACCTCACGTGGCCGCACCACCGCCAATTCCGTGGGAGGAATCGGGGTCCAACATCCATTCACGGAAACACCAAAGCCACAGCCCGAGGCAGAGTGGACAATATCCGTCCGGAGATGGCAGGAGGAGAAGCAGCAGAAGTCCAGCTACCAGCATTAACGGGCAGCCGAGAAGATTGAGGTTTGAGGACCTTCAGGCTGACAATCGTGCTAGCGGTGGCTACAGTAGCGTGGGACAGCACGACAGCTACGATGGTTACAACAACAATAACTCCAACAACAGCAACAGGTGGAGTCAGGGAGTCGGAGAGGCTCTGTAATAAAATAATGAAAGGAGGACGTAAGCGTGACGAACTTTGAGCATAACGGAACGGGGAGCGAATATATGAGCACTCGTTGCTGCTGGCAGATATTGCACGATAATGATAGATACCCGATGCAGAGAACAATTTTATCTCCAAGTTTAAGTTAGACCTCAAAACTGTTGTACCGAATTTGAGGCAGTCAGTCCCTCCAACCATTTTGCTCCATAGAATATCTAGATTACTTCTTAGAGTTGAGGCTATCTGATTGGCTACCGTGCAACGACAAATCATCCCTACTCCATCAGGTTGATTTATTATACAGAATATTCATTCAATGAAAGTACTATGATCGATGTTCGCAAAGGTCGCTCAGCTTGGCTGAAGTCATCGAATCTTCATCGTTTCGCCGGAAAAGCGGCAAAATGCTCTAGGACTATTCATAGACCTCCCTCCCGTTCAATGCCTTTCAGTGGCAATTTTCGAGAGTACTCGTAGCCATTCCGCTCTCTGAATGTCCTTTCTTCTCTTTGCTCTGTTGCTGTACTTCTGACGAGCCTGTTATTCTAGCCTGGCTTTCCTTGAGAATGTCACCTGTCCCGTTAGTTGCCTTGCTCGGCTTCTTCTTCTTCGTTCCGGCTTTGGGCCAGTCATCTTCGAGCTGTTCAACCACTCTAATTCCTACGAACTCGATAAAGCCTTCCGTTGCTTCTGGGTACCGGGCGGCCCTTGTGGCTACCGGTTTAACTGACCCTCGTTCCATAGAGTTCGACAGCGCAGGAAATCTACTGGTTGTTCAAGCAGGCGCGGGGATTGAGAGTCTTCAGCTGCAAGATAATGGCGGCACTTGCGTGACTGTCAAGTCGAAGAAGACCGTGGTGCAGGCCACCGCCGTAAGCCGCGTTTTCTGAGCCTAGGGTCAATACTGAATCGTCGTACGCAGCTCAACCATGGCATTGCGTTATCACGAGATGGGAAAACACTTTACGCTTCTTCAGCAGAAGCAGCCTACTCGTGGGAATACGATTCAGCGAGCTCCACTGTCGGCGACACCAATATGACCGTAGTGACGGGTATGAACACAGATGACCATACTACGAGGACCCTCCTCATCTCTCAGAAGGTTGACGGCATGCTTTTGATCAGCCGAGGAAGCACTGCCAACATCGATCCAGCAGCGGAAATGCTTTCTTCAGGCCACAGTCAGATAAAGGCTTTCAACCTTAACAACATCACGGCGGATGGCTATTCGTATGATACGGATGGGCTACGTCTTGGGTACGCACATTTCGGACCAACTCATCCCTCCTACTTTTTACAAATTCTGGGTTTGAATGCCAATCTTTTGGGAGCAGAGCGCTCTTCTCATTTCTCGAATCCGGGTTATGACTCTGCTTGTTGCCCTGAGAAAGCCATGCTGACTCCGAAATGTGCATAGTTGGGGGCTTCGCAACTCGGTTGGTGTCGCTGAGCATCCGACTACTGGTGGTATCTTCTCCGTGGAAAACTCGGTCGATCAGGCCACGCGTGATGGCCAAGATGTCCACGAGGACAACCCTGGCGAGGAATTGAACTTTCATGGGTACCTCAACGGAACTCAGTATTCAGCGCAGGGCAGCAATTATGGATATCCCTATTGCTTCGCTGCTTGGGATCCAAGCGACTTACCGGACAATAGTAATTTGACAGTCGGCAGCCAATTCGCTATTGGAAATATGAACAACACTATCAATGATACTTACTGCGCAGAGCAGACACCGCCGAGGTTAACTTTCGAGGCGCACATGGCGCCACTAAACATTGTGTTCAACAACAGCGGCAACGATGGCTGGGTCACCTTTCATGGGAGCTGGTATGTCGACCTTTTGGATGGGCTGGAAGCATAGGACACTGACATGGTTTAGGGACCGCACCGACCCTTCCGGCTACAAAGTCTCCCTCATCTCCTTTGCCGACGGCGGCGAACCCGTGGCTCCGGCGAACAGTAACACGTCCTACACAGACATCGTCGCAAATGCCAACAATACCGCCTGTCCAGGGAATTGCTTCAGACCAGTGGGGTTAGCTTTTGATAGCCAGGGTCGCATGTTCTTCAGCTCTGATGCTAGTGGTGAGATCTATGTCGTGACAAAGGATGAGACAGCAAACGGTACGACTGGGAGTAGCTCGTCTGGCAGCGGTTCTTCTGGTGCCAAACCCAAGTCTGGTGCGCAGAGGCAAGGAGTCTTTAGTACTGGTACGCTGGTGCTTTCTGTGCTTGCATGTTGCATAGTACTATGACAGGCTCGTTTCATCCGAAATACAAGGAGACGGTCATGACCTTACCGCGCTGAAATCCGACCATTTTCGCATTGCACCTTACAAGCTGATCAATAGACGAGAAACACATCGATGAGTGCTGCAGTCGGATGGAGAGGCCGCTTGTGCTTGCGAAGCTCACTACGGTGTCTCTTCCCTATCTGATCGCTCTCGTCACCGGAACAAGCAGCTCGACTTGGGCGTCTAGAGGAAAGAGTCATCTAGTTTTCAAGCATCTGTAGGATAGCAAGTTGGTCCAATCTGGTATCTGAAAGATTGTCAAGTACGTCTTCCAGGATCTACGTGGATTGAGACCTATAATTTACATCTGCAAAAGACTGTTGGTGCCATCGCATAGAGAAGCTCTCCTCGTTCACCCAGACGCATTTTCTTGCGTAAGACCTTGATCATTCTCATTTGATCGAGAATTATCTCAGGAGATGCCGCGATCACAGATATACTGAGGTTCCACCCTGCTACAGATTGTATGCAAGTGTTGAGAACTCCGTTCTCACCGTAGCTGGGGCTTACACCAGTTTCAATTACAAGTTATAGGAGGCCGCCAGCCAATTCGTTATCCACTGGATCTATAATGTCAAAGTGGCTGCGAGATGAGAAATGGTGATCGCGGAAACTTCACTTTTCGATTTGCCACCGTTGTCATTCACTCCAGTGAAACTCAGGGGCTCCATGCAACTTTCACTTTCGTCTTAATCGGGTGAAAAAGACCAACCTCCTCATTATCTTTCTGCTCACTTCTGTGAACTTTGCTCCTCATCGCTCTTCCTCCTCACACTCCCAGCATCCTCCCAACAACCGTTTTACCTCCGCATCCTCGCCGTCTCCTTCTCCTCCGTCAGTCTCATACCTCAGCTACTGGTTAGCTACAGTCATCAGCGCAACATCGCATTGCATTGGCAACCCACCGCAAGCATACTGACTCAAACGTTCACCTACCTTGATCGTTACTCTACATCGCGTCTGTCCACCCTCGCAACACTCTTCATACCATATCACCGCAATGGCTTTCAATTCTCTATCACTCGAGGTAAGCATCCTTCCTGCTGTGCTCCTCACGGCGGCTTGCGCCCTGTTCAAAGTGCTTTGTACTGATGTACCCCACCGTACTAGCTCAATGAGCAGATCGCGACATTTCTAGAAACCGACCGACAGGTGTGCAATTTCCGACTCATCTGTCATGCCACCAATTCCGCAGTGGACACATATCGTTGTGGTGTCTGGCGCGACCGGTACGCTCAGCGTTACGATATGCCGGAGAAGAAGGGAGGCCTGGAGATTGCGATGCATTACAAGATTCGTTCACGGCTACTTCGCAAAAGTGCCAAGTTCTTAATGGGTCAGGAACTCAGAGAGATCAGCTGTATGGAACTCGTAAGAGATCTCATTGTTGGTGAGCGAGCCAGGATTACCCGTACCTCAAACACTGTACTTACATCCTCTAGAGTCATATGCAAACCTACCTGTTGGCTGTAAAGCGAAACACCCCTCCAACAACCTCAGTGTGATCCAGGAATTCGTGCAACGCTCCAATATGCTCAGAAAAATCTTCCACTGCTTGGAAGAGAAAAGCAACATGAATCCTCTCCTCCAGACCTTGCAACTCGTCCTCACGCATTTGCAGCTGAACAGTCCCTCAGTCAGAGGTAACCCAGCACTTGGTTTTGCATACTCTCAATTTGCGGTCTACTCTCACCCCGACGACTTCCCAATGTTCAGCGTGAATAGTATATGGCAAATTAGCACAAACCTTCTGCTGCATATCGCAAACTTCTTCAAACACCATTTGACTGAGAAAGGCGAGAATACTCTGTATGAGCTATTCAACCAGCTCAAAGCGCATGAAAAGCCTAAGGCTTGGGACTCAAGACTCGTTCAAGGAGGTGGTGCGAAGACGCTTGGTAAGCACTGGAAAGGGACTTATGGTAAGTCTTCTTAGTCTGGAAGCTCAGATTCTGTAACTAAAATACTGATGCTTTGTAACAGCCTACTTGCACGACCTTTTCGAGATGGATCTCATTCGTCGGTGCGAACCTGGCAAGGAATACTTTTTCACCGACAGCATCGATCACCATGACGGTTTTCAGACTCTGGAACTTGACTTCGAACCTGAAGCAAATAGAGCCCGTTGGCCAAAAGTATTCGAATCTCACCTCAACGCCATGCCTACCAAAGTTCTGTGCATGAGACTCGACACGCTCTATAAGACTAAACCTCCTCAAGCCGAACGAATCCCACGTGTAGGACGTCGCACAATGGCAGCGTATACTCGGGGCAACCTCCGTGAGCAACCTCCTCAAGAACCACCCTCACCACCAGGCACACCGGGCGTGAATCACGTTGACATCGAGCTACCGCTGCCGCGAAAGAAAAAGCCATGTTCTCCAACCTCGCCGACCTTTCCCAAGCGCGGTGTTCACTACCACCAGTTCAGCGGCTCAGGAAACGATGCCGAACCCTTCCACTGCAGCGGTATCCTACACCCGTTGCCGCCTCAGGAGGGGATCCCAGGCTGGCACCGTATCTCGATGATGAAATACTTCGATCCCTTAGCTCAACCAGACAGCATGCCACCGCAGTCCGGCACCACCTGGGCTCCTTTCCAGTCTCCGCCATCCGAGGGGGACGCTCCATACGTGCCATACAAGCCAGCCGGCGCCGACTACAACCTCAGTGATATGTATCAGGTCGATGACGATGCCCAGATCAATGCTGGATGCTGGGCTTACGAAGGTGTGGTTCTGCCGGGTGGCATGATCATGCTGGGGAGATGGTGGAGCCCGATGGACGATACGGGGTTGAAGAGGTGCATGGGGCCGTTCATCTTTTGGAATGTTGACAAGGATGAATGAGCTGAATGGACGAGAGGAGGGCGTGCTTGAGCGGACTTGGACCCGGACACGACGACAATGAACACACGCACTCCAGACAATCTTCCACCACCACGGCCTCATTTAGCAGAAACTGAACACGGAAAGCAATGATCATTTACGCAATACATGAAACGAACTTCCTGGATACGAACCAAACACACTCATTTTTGGATCATCTATTGGTCACCACACTCCTTTTTGGCAAACCATCTTCCACCTTTTTACAATCTCACATCACAATTTATCCAGCACATGAGGGACCGGACGAAGATATTCGGACACGAATCAACACCCTCATTCGGGATCATATCCCCGTCATCCCAGTCAATTCCGCACACACTTTCCACTCACGATTCACGATTCATGAATATCATGACGAAGGGCACCCCTACATCCGATCTCTCGCAGCCTGCTTGTGGGCTCGCCCCGAGGTCTTTTATCGCCGTTACTACAACTACGCTTCCTCCATCTGGCTCCCCAGCTAGCACAGCTATAGCGTTGCATCGGGCCGGAAAGCTCATTGCCACCCCAGGCGGTCGGTCTTTAGGGATCGTTTCACGTACGCTTGGTGGAGCAGGCGGAGGAGCGTCGCGAGATCGACTCGCTCTTGTGCCCATGTACTTAGCACAGTTCATTTTCGCGCGCTAGCTTTGCATGCAATCAAAAGTCGTTTTCAAGTGCACGTACACCTAATGCTGCCCCAAACTCGATCTAGATGCTGCAGTCCCACTCTATCAACGCCTCTAGCAGTAGCCTACCGACAGCAACGCTCGCATTTTCCTCATGCAGCGCATCCTCTATCTATCTGTCTCTCTACTCTTCTATCCACTTGACGCAATCCCATTCCCCCTTCAGGTTCTCCTTCCATAAGCTGACCTTGTTATCGCCTCCACTGACCGCCAACACGTTGCCACTCAGGCTCCAGCTCACCCTCCATAACACAGCGTCGAAGTTTAGGACCGTCGCTTTCCAATCGTTGGGGTGTGCGGGGTCACTTGTCCATATCCTGATCGTCTTGTCTTGCGCCGCGGACGCTATGTACGATTTCTGGAGGATTGTGGGTGCCCAGGCCACGTCCCGGACCCAGTCGGTGTGGCCGGTGAGCTCTTTGATGGGGAGGTAGGTTTTGTCTTGTGTACTGCGGATATCCTATCAGCACGACCATCCCTTCAAAAGGAAAAACATAGGAATAAAATGAGAGAAGAGCGTACCTGTACTCCCAGATCTTGACTACCCCATCACTCCCCCCGGTCACGAATCTCCTCACCCCTCCTCCTGCCCCCTTGCCTTCTACCCCAGGCTTACTCGATACCAGACTTCCTGGTTGCGTAGCAGGCGCCCAACTCACAGCATTGACCCCTTGTCCATGCGCAGCGAAGATTTGGTGTGTCCAATTTCCCTCTTGGAATTCTAGGACCGATACCTGCCCGTCTGACGAGGCGCAGGCGAGTAGACAGCCAGATTCATGAGGCGACCAGGAGACTATGTTTACGGAGGCGGTGTGGAGAGCGAAGTTGGCGACAATCGTCCATTGCGAGTTGGGTGATTCGCGCCAGATGAGGACTTTGCCATCGTAGGAGGAGGATGCGAGGATGGAGCCGTACTTGGGGTGTGCCTGGTGATGACGCGGGTTAAGATGAAGCAGGGTTTTGGGGGAGGGGAGAGGCGAACGGACCCATGAGACGCACCAGACTGCCCCCTCGTGTCTAGATCACAATGTCAATGCACAAAGCACGTGCTCAACTGGGAAGCCTGTTTCGTACCCTCGCAGTGTTTCTGTCAACTTGTGATTCTCTCCCTCCACTTCGAAGATCTTTATCGTCTTGTCTGAGGAACAGGTAGCCAGTCGTCGTCCATAATAGTCCAATACAGCATCATGCTGTCATAGCGCTCATCAGCCTCCGAATGCGGAGCTCTGGGAAGCTTCGAGTATTAAAATGTACCTACAATCATGTCATCGTGACCGGAATTGGTGATAAGTTGCGCCTGAGACATGGTTAGGGATGATATCTCTGCCATTGGGTACTAACATACCATTTTCAGTGCTTTGGCCTCGAAAGGTAGAGGGGATGAGGCCAGCAATGCTCGAAATTGTTTTCTCAATATGCGACTTTCACCAATCCTCATAGGGCAAAGAGGCGGTCCTGGCGCGCATAACGGTACGGTGGCCGACAACTGCACTCAGGAAGCCGTGGAAGCCTCGGCTGTTTAGTTCGCTGGACACTCGTCTACATTCGCCTTCCCTGCTTCTCCTCTCTTCCTTCACAATCCTTTTCTCTTTGATCCACTCAAACGCTTCGCGGAGAAGAATAGACGATGGCCGACGCTCTGTGTGGGCCTTCAACCGCCCTCCAAACTTTCCAGAAACAGACCTCCGTAGATCGGACCTTGCAGCAAGACCGAATAACAGCACGTCAAGCACCGGCCGGGGTATGTCACCGCACTGCCAGCTTCTCCGAAGGAGATCTAACTCGCGACCTATAGAACTTTCGATCCGCGCCTGGTTCGAATGCCATTATACTCGATGCAGAGTTCGAAGCCTTTCAGGCAGGATACCCACTTCAAGCCGGATATTCAGAGCCTGATTCATTCTACCATGGCCCCCCAGCCAGCTCCTTCCAACAGAAACTTGGCCAGCCACAGCTCCCGAACTGGGCTTCGGATTTCCAGAGTATGCAATTGAATGAGGCCCGAGTATCGCCAATTCCGCAATCCCAATTTCGTCAGCATGCACCTCTGCAACGCACAGGTGGGTGGCACCAGGACTTCTTACATCAACAAAACCAGCCTTCTCCGTATCAATCTCAGCAACAGCAGATACCTGCTGGTCAGACTTACAGCGGATGGTCATATGGATACACTGGTGGCCTTTTGCCACAGCATCATGATACCCTGTCTACGATGGCGCGGCAGAAGCAGCCCGAAAGGCAAGCTGAAGATGTCTACGACGAAGCAGCGTTCGAGAGGGCTTTCGATGCGGCCAGAGAAGAGATACAGCAATCAGGTGATAGCGCTCATCGAAAGGAGACCCAAACAGACGCGGGACTGCATGATACCAAGGACCAAGAGGGTCAAGGATGGCTTGATCACAGCCGGATTGGCTCTGACAGAATTCTTGATGAAGCTCAAAAGAGGGGCGAGGAGGGCAAAGATGCGGACGATGCGGAAGAGCTTGCAAGAACAGCCGGTCAGCTCCTTGAAAATGTGAAGGGCGACCAGAGTCAAAAATTCCAGGAGAGTAACTTTCTTTTCCTCATGCGGCAATTGAGAGATAGGGAGGTTCGAGTCGAGGGCGATAAGCTTGTCGATGTTAGTATTCCCTCCTCTTCTCCCTAGACGGAGCAAATTCAAGTATGTGGTGTCATGTCACTTTGGGCATTACAATGCGAGTGGTAAAGTCGCTGATGGATCACAGGTATCGCAACCCCTGCACCCTGGCGGTAGCGGTTACCCTGTTTATCATGCCCACCCAGAGTACTGGCCTGAAGACGTAGAAACGCTTGTGGCCGCGGGTGGGGCTCGTGATAGGGAACCAGATCCTCCTAGCGCGTAAGATACCTAGAGCCATAGGTTGGTATTCAGCAGCTAATCTTGCTTCTCAGTGAGGAGACTGATCTATTGACCCATCATCCAGCGCGCAACTACGGAGACCTACTGGGAGCAAGTTACATCCGGCGGGATGAATCAGTACCAAGAGCTCGAGGTCTCTTGGCGGACGCTGGACTGAGTCCTGATTATTTGAGCGAACGTACACTCGAGTCTTCCGAGGCGACGGACACTCCTGCTTACTTATCAATCGACACCACTAGAGATGCACTACAGGAGTATCAAATGCAGTTAATGCTGCTCGAGCAGCAAAAAAAAAAGCGCTTACTCATGGCCCGGCACGAGCAAGATACCATAGGTCTGGGCCATAGGTCTGGACAATCCAGTGACCAGCAAGCACCAACAGGAAAAGGGCAAGAGCAGTAGCAGTAAGCACAATGGCGGTAAGCCGAGTGGATACGCTCATTTCATGGGCGACGGTGACCTGCTCTTGGTTTCCTTGATGTACTGGCGATCTATAAATGAAGCCCAAAGGCTCAGAAAAAATATGACCAGACAGAAAACATCGAGTACTCGAACCGAAGCGTCATAGTATAGCTCAAATGCTAGCCTCTATGTGAGACTGGTTCACACATAATTTTAGGTGCCTATCACGACCCCTTGGATTGCATCAAGTCAATTGGCACATATTTGGGAGATCACAACCATGCTTGAAAGAGTTGCACGGTTCAGCCGCCATGCAATTCCTATCTGCTGCCGGGTCAAACTCCTTAACCGAACGATGCCATATTTCCACGATTTGCAACCCAACAGACACCCATTCACAATCGCAGCAATGACATTTGAGCAGCCCATGCTACTTGTACTCCCTCCAAGTATACAAACCTGCCGTCTCCCTTCGCAGAGAGCCCTGATCCGCTCGCCAAGTGTTCGGTTGCGGAAACGGCGATTCGGAATCTAATCACGACGACAGCGCTTGCGTGATGACTGTAACCCTCTGCAGGGCCTCGATCGAATAAGACGAGTGCTGTGATGGAGCCACCTAGCATCAGCAAAGGTTCTCACAGCATGGCCCAGCATGCACGTTCTGAAGTAGATGGCAGGGAGATGGTTTAGGTATATGACGCGAAATGGAAGGAGGATGGATTGAGACAAATTGCGGTTATATACGTAGATGGTAGCAGTTATGTCTTTACAGATGGCACATTACGATACGTGGACACGAGGAATCCGGTGCGTGTCCCTGTGAGTAAACGTTGTGCGTAAGAAAGGTATGCGCATGGGAATGCGACAAAGTTGGCGATTGTGAAGGGAGCGAGAAAAGGGGTGGGGGGAGGAGCCCGGTCATGTGTATAGCCCCGCTGCCACAGGCCAAGCTGGAGCGACGCAAGCATAGGATGAGTGAGTCGCAGGGCGAGGTGGGATGGGATGGGAAGGGAAGGGAAAGCGGAAGCATGCGGAAACGGCTCAGCAAAACACAGATGTGCAAAGCCCACTTCGAGGATACTGCTCGGTCCAAAAGATACGTGAGCGCGGCGAGTTTTGGGGAGAGAGTAGTAGAAAGGGACCGGTCCTGGATAGTGAAAGAATTCAGTACAAAGAGGTATGGCTCTCTTCCATTTGAAGCCTACAGCCTCAGATGATTCAGATCGAGAAGTCTAAAGACGGTGGAGCATACGTCGAAACGTAGCTTTATCTCTTTTTATGCCCCAGTCCCCAAGAAATGCTAATAACATGCCTTTCGCTCATGCTCACTGACTTGAAGGGTATTTATCATAATCAACCATGTACGCTTTGTCAGTCTAAACCTATTAGATGGATGTAATTGGATCATCGTAGCCCGATGACGCTCTAGATGCCTTGTCAGTAATTGTCTGGAAAGCAAGAGAATCAAGGGCATAGTTAGAAATGTACTCACCATCTCCAGCGTCCAGACTCTTCGTATCCAAACCTTCAACTTCCCTTCTACACCTTCAACGTTGTCCAGCTCGACGCCTTCCCACCAACATCTCCTTGCTGGTTTCCTCCAGAATAGCAGCAGCTTCTGGGCCATACCCACCGCGTTGCTGTTGGCCAACGTCTCGCTACCCTTGATGTCAGTTCGGAGTCGCGCAAGGGCGAGGCTGCAAATGACGGCTTTGTTGGGCTCGCCGGCACGGTGGCCCCAGCGGTCCTCGTTGTTGAAGCCACCAGCTGTCAACATCTCAATTAAATGCTGCTCTGTCGTCCCCGTCTCTTCACTCCTCCTCAACCCAGAGAATATTCCGTCCTGCTTCAGTAATGCTCTTCCTGCTGCCCGCTTGACCTCGATCATCTCGGTTTGGTCAACATCCGCTTTTGGCGGTATAGCGTAAAAATCTAGATCCTCTCGCAACACGATGATACCGGCTCGGTCTTGAAGCATGTCACGAGCGGAAGTGGAGGACGGTTCTGTTGAGCTTCCTTGGATTTCCGATGGTGATCCGGTAGGAGACGGTGAGGAGGAGGGAATTGTTTGGGCGACGATGCGGAAAAATTCGAGCATATACTGGAGCGACTGGGGATCATACTGGTGAACTGAATCAGTGCTGAGGAGTGACGAGCTATATGCCAGCTTTTCGGTAACGTACATCGACAGGGTATATGTCTCCTTCATGGAAGGAGTTCATATGACCATCTGGCAGAAGTCCATTGGGGAATAAGGAAAGGAGAACGAACTCGGGAAGAGTAAGAAGCTCGTCCCGTGACAACGTGAAGCGAGTTCCTCTGCAGGATCGGTGTTAGTTTTAGCGCAACAGGGGTGATTGATTCAACATACCTGAGGTCCAATGTGATATGCTCGTCCGCGCTGACATCTGAATTCTAAGTCAGCTTCCGCTATAGCAGCCGCGAAAATTGGGACTCTTGTGATCTTCGTACCCGCTAAAGTACTCACAGGCGCCGCACCCCCCTGCTGTACCTGAGTGATTATGCTCGCAGCACCGCCTGCGGCGGCCATCACGTATGTAAATGAGTCAAGCGGACTCGAGCCTTCTGTATATGGCGGTGGCGGCTCGGCGTCTTCCGCGTTCTTGCTTGATTCCCCCTTGTTGTCCGCTGGAAGTGCAGCCTTGGTCTCCGCCTCTACGCTTGCTGTGCCAGCGACGGCAGCCTCTGCAGGCGGTACCGGGCTGAAAGCCGGCGGGGGTTCGCTGACAGGCTCAGTGATGGATGCCTTGAGATGATCTGGAGATGTTTGCGGTGGAAAATAAAGAGATGAGAAGGGCGGAGGAGCGAAGGAGGGAAAGCTCGACGACGATGCCGGCGGAAGTGGGTCCTCAGGTGACTCGGTATATGGTGGCTCGGCGTCGCATGGGGCAATGGCTGCTCGAAAGGAGACCTTGTCAGATACGGACGAACCGTCGCTGGAATCTCGTGTCGCCGACAATTTGATGGTTGTTCCCCTGGTTACTCAAATGAGTCGAACGTTGCGATTGTAGTCGCTAGAATAGATGGCAAATAGAGCGGAATGGTACGCTATCGATTAGACCATAAGACAATCCTGGCACATTAAGAGACGATGATTTTCGCTCAATATCTGGTTGTTTGCAGTTCCTCGTGCTGGGATATAGAGACCGTAATGAAGCCAGCCCTTTCAGTAATACGCGATTGATGGCGCTAGATCTCTTTGGTCCTAGCGCTTGACAACAGTGAGCCATAAAGAGCGAGCAAGTTGTTGAGCCAGACTCTTTACCTTAGCTTCATACAATAGCTTCATACAACAGTGATCATGTCTCAATTGACTGGAGGTCTTATAGACCTCTCTCAAAACTCTCTCTACTGTACGTCCATAGCCTCAACCTTTTTCTCTCCAGGCGCTGACTCACCACGATGTAGTTTCTGCCCTTGCTATAGCGTTCAACCCCACATTCTGGAAGTGAGTATTCGCGTGGGATCCCATTGTTATGTACTCCCGTATGTTGGAGTAGATCTGATGAGTAGTCCCAGCATCGTCGCCCGCCAAGAATATCACAACAAGACACTCACCCGTCTCTTCAATGGCAACTCTCTCCGAGCCTGTTACGCTCTTGCCCTCACCATCTTCGGTCTCGGCCTTCTCCGTGATGCCCTTTACGAACGTGCCCTCCGCCATCAACCGTTCATTCCTGCGTTTCATCACCCTTACATCGCCTATGTCCTCTTAGCCACTGGGAATACCCTAGTCCTGACCTCATACTACGCCTTAGGCATTACTGGCACCTTCCTAGGCGATTATTTTGGGATACTGATGGACGAGCCTGTGACGGGGTTTCCGTTCAACGTCACCGGCGCGCCAATGTACTGGGGAAGCACGATGAGTTTCTTGGGGACGAGTCTCCTGTATGGGAGACCAGCCGGAGCACTTTTGACCATCCAAGTCTTCCTTGTCTACCTTGGGGCGCTTCAATTCGAGGACCCTTTCACGAGCCAGATTTACGCAGAAAGGGACAAAAGGGAGAAGGAAGGGAAGAAGGCGAAATGAGAACTACTGTTGGATCAGCAGCATGCGAAGACAAAGCGCTAGGAGCAAAGCAGATGTCAATTCAATATTGACAACGTTTTGAATATGGCATGTTCAACAGCTTTCTATACACTGGATGGGAGGGTTACTCGATATCATACAAAGAAACGATTGGTGGAGTGCGCTTACACTGTAGCTCCACCCTTGTGTTGAACCTCCATCTCAGCCCGCCTAATCAACTCTTCATAGAGAGTCCAGGCTAGAGCGGAGCTGAGGGCCTTCCTACCCATCCGCAACCCCAACCCGTCGAAGAGACTTCGAAAACCATCTTCTTTAACCATTCGCCGCCCAGCTATGATCATATTGCTATATTTCCCAGGCATAAGCTGCAGTCTTGTCTTCACCGCATCAAATGGATTTGTAATCACTGTAGCAAAGCCAGCTGCTAGAACACCAGACAGAAAGTTGATAGATAGAGAAGTGCTGCTTTTCATACCACCTTCAAAGTTTGATATCTCGGCGAGTGGAGTAACCTCCCGAACCTGACTCAGTCGTCGTTTCGATTGTTCGTAGAAGAGGACATATAAGCCAGCATAGGGAGCGTCTCGTATCGCTGTTGCTCCGATGCCCGAGAAAAAGCCTCTGATGCCTTCTTTCTTTAGTATAGCGTTCCCCGCACTCCATATTGACTTATAAGAATATAAGCTCGATTCATAGCGGACCTTGATGACCGTGATCGGCATCATGAAAAACCCCGCCGAAGCTCTTGCAATAGCTCCGGTAGTCATATTTGCCATGTTAGATAATCTAGGCAAGCTCGAGGATGAGAACTGCGAGGTACCCACAGACGCTTGCACTATACCTGTGGACGTGAGAAGATTCGATGTCGCAACATGCTGGCGCAATGCATTAAGGGAGGAGAAGTAAAGCGCGGAACCGACACCTGTACGTATGACAGATGGCAGTGTACCGCGCCAGAGTTGTTTTAAGGAGTTGGGACCTGCGAGAATCTGGCGAAGGGTGGTGACGAGGGAGGTTGAGCGGGACTGTTGGACACGGGTTTTGAGGAGGTCGGCAGGTTGGAGGAGCGTGGCGGACACGCAGCCCGTTGCAAGACCGGCAAAGAAGTGGAACGCTGGAGACGGGTGTTAGCTCTCGCCGACTAGGAGAAAATCAAATCAATGTACTTGACGAAGAGCGTTGAGTTCCATCTTTGGACATGTCCCTTGAAGAACGGGAAGATCACCAGATTAGCAGCGTGTGTACCTTGGATGTCGGCATCTTCAAGTCCCCATACAGTTGTCTATGTTACTCCTTGTATTCTGAAAGTTAACTGTGATCAATCACGTTTGGATGCAGGAATCTTGAAGACAATTGTCTGGCGGAACCTGCCGAGCCAAGAGTTGACCGTTGATCTGCAGAAGCGGTTGACTTCATGCCTCCTACTCGTAAAACACAACACAATTGTTATGCAAGGGATCGCGTGCAAGTTATCCTTACTATCAACTCATGCAATGGAAACAACATCCATTCAATGGGCAGCACTTCCAGTCTCGAGAGGACCATGGATGTCCACACTTCGTTCCACAAAATCGTCGCCGACTGATGCTGTATAGGGTAACATGAAACCTGAATAAACAGAAGATCTAGACTCGTACAATGTCACTGAAAAGTCCAACTTCGGAAGGGGGACCTTCCCAATCACAGGACTCAGCCATGCCCTCAGTCTACGATACCTATCTATGCAGGGAGCCCGCCAATGATGTGCCTATGTTGATACGGAATGGCCCGGATGAATACACAGCCCTTTTGAGGACATTACAAAGATCAGCAGACTACTTCGCAGAAAAGGATCACACCAGGACGGTTGAAAGGCTACAATTGGAAATTGCAAGGGTACACATGCAGAACAAGCGGTGGGATCGTGCAGCCCGAGTGCTCATATCGCTCTCGCAGACATTGAGCTGGCGCCGAGCAGGCTGGTGGGTGTTGCTGGAAGAGATGGACTGGGCCTTAAGAGACTGTGCACGCCGCATTGGAGATCTTCAGACACTGATTGCTGTGGAATGGGAGCTCATGTGTAGCTGTAAGCCCAATGGCCTTATTCGAATTTACTCGAGTTACCTCCATCTGACTTGATTCAGACCTGACACCAAGACAGGATTGGCACTATGACTTCTCTAAAGCAATAGACGGCATCAAGACTTCAAATCCACGGCCTAAATCTGTTATACGAGCTGAGAGCACACTTTCGTGCAGTAAGTCTATACGGTCATAACCCACGAGTGGTCTGAATTGAGATTATTATGCTTGCTAATCCCCGAACAGTCTCTGCAACGTTTGCATTCGGTGTTACTGAAGGTAATGTGGGTGTATCGCTGCCCTCACAGCTAATTATTACTTCTCGCACACACAAGGATTCGACTCCTATCTTAGTTTCGCAAGTCAAGGTTGCGTTTGAAGGAGGTCTGAGGAGCTTCAACATCCAGCATGAGTTGACCGAAAAACCCGAGGCTAGCACGTCTGATGGGCTGGCGCACCTTCATCGCATTTCCCTACAAAAGGCTTCTTCAGATGCTACATCATTACCCTCAAGTCCGAATTTCTCTCCAGGCTCCCAGCCACTGATCGGGGTTGCTGATCTAGAAATTGCCCCTGGCGTCACGAAAGCCCTGTCGCTTGATCATGTACCGCGTGATCCTGGAGACGTTGAGGTTGCAAGCATCACTCTGTGCATGTCTGTAGTTGACTTCGATATGGAGGTCGTCATCACTGAACAGGAACAAATTCATCAAGAAACTCTCTGGGTTAAAAGTCCATTAGGCTTGTTGCCAAAGAAAGCCAAGGTTGGACGCAGTAGCGTCGTGAAAATCTTGCCCAAGCCGCCTAAAATGCAGATTCAAGCCCTCGGCCTGTCACCGAATTACTTCACTGACGAGGACATCACTATAGAGATAGAAGCTACGAACGAAGAGGAAGAAGAAACCAATGTCAGCATTGACGCCCGACTTCTAGCACCTTCAGGGATATTACCGACGCTGAGATGGGCTTTGGATGAAGGAGAGGACTCCAGAGAGGTCGCCCCAGAGGATCCGCCGGATCCCAGCAGTATTGACTCTTCTTCGAAAAGCATCGGCAATCTAGCTCCCATGGCGAATCGAAGACATACACTCTGCATTCAAGGGTCACCAGTTGCGGCGGACTATATTCTGGAAGTCAAAGCGCGTTATCACGTTCTTTCCGACCCAGAAACACCGATCATCAAAAGTTTCTCAACTAAAATCGGAGTCGTGACGCCATTCAAGGCAAATCATAGTTTCCTGCCTAGGATTCATTGTGAACCGTGGCCGAGTTACTTCAACGCTGACGGCCTTGATGAGAACTCCAAGAATGATGCGGGCGAGATGGAGGTCGCGAAGGGACTGACTCAAGAATGGTCTTTGACTTCGAGAATTGCGTCTTTGGCTAATGTTTCTTTAATGATCCAGAGTGTTGAACCACAAGTAGTCGAGATCCACGAAGGAGCCATTTGTAGTATCTCTTCGGCTTCTGGGGATACTGTTGCAGCGTCCATGATCTCGCCCAATGATTTTCAGGCGCACGATTTTGTCATCCTTGCGCAAAAATCAGACCTGGAAGACCGTCGATCTACCTTCGTCGATCTACGATTGGAAATCAAGTGGCATCGAGACGGCTTCCAGGGCCCTCCAGTAGTCACCCACCTTTCTGTGCCAGAACTGGTCATACCGTTTGGCGAGCCTCGAGTGCTAGCATCCGCGCGGAGTGGGAACGTCCCAGCAGGAGCGATAAATCTCGATTATGTCATAGAAAACCCTTCGATGTACGCGCTCCCATTTCAATTGACCATGGATATCAGCGAGGAGTTTGCATTCAGTGGGCCCAAAAATGTCACCTTACAATTGGTGCCGCTCAGCCGGCATAATATTCGATACGTTATCTTGCCGCACGTGAAGGGGTTGTGGATTAGCCCTCAGTTCAGAGTCTTTGACACTCATTTCCAGAAGAGCTTGAAGGTCAACGCCACTGAAGGAATGAAAAGTGACAAAAAGGGAGTGTCGATTTGGGTGGATACCGATAGCTGAACGACGGACTACACAATGCTCGTCAACAACAATAGAAGGGTGTGGGATGAGCACAGAAAGAAGCCAAATGGTGGAGACTCAGGCTGTCAGTCTCTGAAAGAGGCAAGGAACAAGGTGTCACAGACTGAATACTTAGTGTCTCAGAAGGCCCCGTTACGGGGCGGTCATTGGGCAGGTAAAGTCACGACATCTGTGACTGTAACTAGCATTAGTGAAACCTATGTGAAATATGTGACATGTCTCGTATGCTCCAACTATATGGGAAGAAAGTTTTCCAGTGATTTGGCAATTCAAAAGAGCAGTCAACCGGCAAAGCAAGCCACTTCTGAAGTTCTGACACTAGCGAATTTAATCGTTTCAATAAGTACGAATCACCACTTCTTTCGCATAAGCACCATCTACTCTTCTCCACGAATATCCATACCAATCACGAGCTCACTGTTGCTCATGGCATTTTCGTCACTCGTTTATCCGTGTCATCAAATACATCAACTCATGAGAAGTTTGAATTTTGTTACATAATGAGCAATGGTAAATCGCCCCCCTCCGAAGCAGCCTCGTATCGAAGCAATCAGCTATCTTGAAATACGAACCCATGTCAACTAACGGCGTCGTTGACAGGGGTGTTGTCATTCCACTCCCCGCGATGAAGAGGAATCATCGCCTTATTCCCCCTCGAATGCGCACGGCGACTCCTCCTCACGTGCCATCACCTCCGCCCCCACCCAGCAACTGCCTGAACCCCCTAGTCCACGGACTTCATCTCAGAATCCTGAGATCTCACAGCGAAGCCGGACGCGGAGAAATCTAGCCTTAGGGGAACAGTTCAACGCACCATTACGGCTCCATATATGGACGGCGAAGACGCAGTGGACTCGGTCGCAGCTGGACAGAGAGAGACAAGAGTTTTTCGATACGAGGGTTACGGGCCATGCAGAGATATGGGCAACACTGAAGGTCGTAGTGGGGCTTCTGGCGGACGGCGACATTACTACGGCACAGAGCATACTGGACGCCGCAGCTATTACGGTACCTACTGGTGATTTCAAGAATGGTGCGTATGACGAGGCAGGGAATTTGTACCAGATGCCAGAGCATGTCATTAGCGATCCTCAAAATGTGGTATTAGACCAGCAAGAGGAGATCAAGAAAGGAGAAGGTTCCAATGGGGCAGCAGATGACGATGAAGCGATCGAAAGGAAAAGAGAAGAGAAAGGCAAGTCAGTGCTTAAGACTGGCGATACCATCAAAGTCAGGGCGAGACTTAGTGATAGAGGAGGGCCGGATGTCGTCATTCCATTGGGCAAAGATCAGGTCGTAAGGATGTTGGTGAGAAGGGTTCAAGAGGAGGCTAATGTGAGGATAGAATTTTGCGTGTTACTAACGAGCACATACTGACATTTCGCATAGATGACCGGGAACGGAAAAGTGAAGATTGCATATATGGGCAAAATCCTTAAAGATACAGAGACTTTGCAGGCACAGGGTTGGCGCGAGGGTCATGTCGTCAATGCATTGGTATTTAATGTATAATGGTGCAAGTCAGGATGATATCGGTATTCTTGGGTGATGTCTTGAAGAGCCAAGATTTGTCTTGGAGCTTTGTATCTACGGTATAACGTGAATGCACAGGGAAATGCGCTGGGGACACTGTATTTTATTTGCGTCAAATCATGTAATCCCTGTACATTTTGGCATTTAGCAACAACTTCATAGGAAAGGAAGAATCGTTTGACTGTTTTGAATGAGAATGAGTAGAGTACGGTAATTAAATTTTTTGTAAGGGGAGACTATTTATAGCGTATGATACGAAACGTTCCAAAGGTGTCCATCAAACAAACAGGGCGGCCGCTAAAACTCCAGCATCCACGACTTCCATGTAAGCAACGTACATACGCGCTCTACTCTACAGTATTGACGGCCATCTCCATACGCTCGCTACCAAGTCATTGGCTGCAAGATCCCGACAAATCTTTCTTGACCATATTTTTCAAATCGCCCCTAAGCAAGCTCGGAGACAGTTTCGGGACTGTAAGCAATAGCACCCAGGTTGCGCCAGAGCGAATTGTACGCAAGCTGGACTAGATGAGAGGTATAAATGGACGTCTGAGCATGGGGGGAAGAGGTCTTGACGCTCTATTTCCTTGATCCGGTCCTTGCTATGGCATCTGACCGCTCCTCTCCCAATAACAACCAGAGACGCCAATCAATACCATTGCAGGATCTTTCACGACAGCCCGATCAGACTTCTGATAGTAACGAAGGATGGAGCCATGGCAGGAGTTCAAGGAGAAGGACACGGACACTGTTGGGCCATCGTCGATCATTCAGCGGGAGGGTCAATACAGCCTACGAACGGGTCAACGAGGGGTCTCCGCCTGCTCCTGCAGGGGAGAATGTAGGCCTGCCTCATGTCACGACACCCAGGAACGCTCACCAACCACCTGTAAGTTACGACGACGGAGAGGTTTCGCCGGTCAATGCGGAAAACTTCCAGGCCGCGATGGGATCCGTTGGTCTAAGCTTCGAGCCTCCAGGACCCTCTAGGCCACCACCTGGAAAAAGGAGAAGCACACTGAACGTGATCACGGAAAATGATGCGGTATCCACATATTCGTTACCTACTTCTCATCCAATTGATGAGGCCGAACAGGACACCTACTTTTCCCCGCAAGACACCGATAGAACACCCCTGACCGACTCGAGATTCCTGCAGCCTATTGCTGGTGCAAGAGCACCTGGACCAGGGCTTCGTGCACCACCACCCAGTGTGGGCCACAGCAGGTCAGGTTCTCGACTCGGTGATGATTTGCCGCATGTGGAGGCTGGGATGGGTAGACCCTCTTCGACCATGAGCACCAGATCTCTAAGCCCGTCAACAGCATCTAATCCTTTATCAAGAGCTGGAACTATATTGAGGCAAGCATCTCAGCGAGTTGTCAATCTCAGCAACGAGCCAGATACCATAGAAAACAGTGTGCGTCGAGAACGTTCGATCAGGGAAGCCCGGATGGAGGAACCACCAAGTTTCCCAGCTATGCAAGACTACGCCCATGATGAAAGATCAAGTCCTCCCCCAGAGAAAGCCCAACAGCTAGTATCAACGAATGAACGAGTGCCGCCGGAGCCGAATCCGCTCAAAGGGAATTCTCTCGGGATATTTTCTCCGGATAATTGGATCCGACTGAAGCTCTGCGAGATGCTTGTGCATCCAGCCACCGAGCCCGTGATCTTGATTCTCATTGTCGTTCAGACCATACTCTTGGCTATCGACTCGGCGAAACCTATTAAATATACTTCAACAAATGAGCCCCAGGCCTGGAAGGCATCATGGATCAATTTCGCCCTTCTCGCCCTGTTCTTCATCTACACGCTAGAACTACTAGCACGAATCATTGTTTCTGGTTTGATAAAGAACGCCGATGAGTACAGTACTCTTGACATCGCACGGGGCTTCAGAGCCGCTCTTAGCGATAGGGTCCGGACTTTCTTTGCCCCCCAAAGACATTTGACGGTAAGGGACGGGGTGAGGGAAGCCGGACAACAGCCATCTATTCTCCGCTCGTTTACAGGAGCGCAACTGCATGTCGACCACCCAGGTCACTCACGTCAACAGCAAAGGGTTCGGCTGGCTCGACGAGCGTTTCTCCGCCATGGATTCAACCGTCTGGATTTTGTGGCAGTTGTATCATTCTGGATCATGCTTGTCCTTTCTCTGACTATGGTCGAGGGTAACCGTCACCTATTTGTATTTCGAATGCTGAGTTGTCTACGCATCCTGAGGCTTCTCGGGCTTACCAGTGGTACATCGGTAAGTCTTCGGTTTTTAAATGTTCCGCTAAATCAGACTGACTTAAACGGTCCCAGGTGATCTTGAGAAGTCTGAAGAAAGCAGCGCCCATGCTGGTCAACGTTGCTTTTCTCATAGGCTTCTTTTGGCTTCTTTTCGCTATCATTGGGGTCCAGGCTTTCAAGTCATCGCTCAAACGCACTTGCGTCTGGTTTCCGAACGCAACTGAAGTTCTCCTAAACCCTAATAGTAACTACTCTAAAAGCAATATCACCAACAGTTACAATCTGAATGATCCGAACAACCAAGTCCAGTTCTGTGGAGGGTATATCAGCCCTACTAACGGGTCAGAGATGCCATGGCTTAAAGCAGATCTTATACAGAACGGAACCGGAAAGCACAAAGGCTACCTTTGCCCGCAGAACTCACTTTGTGTGGAAGGCACAGGTCCGTACAATGGGACGGTCAGCTTTGACAACATATTCCAGTCTCTAGAATTGGTCTTCGTGGTCATGAGTGCGAACACTTTCTCGGATCTCCTCTACTACTGTACTGATACCGACTTCCTTGCTGGAGCTCTATTCTTCGCCTTCGGGATTGTCGTTATGAGTCTGTGGCTCATGAACTTGCTTGTCGCGGTTATAACATCGTCCTTCCAGGTCATCCGGGAGGAAAGCAAAACAAGTGCATTCACAGTTGCTGAGCAAGATCACTTCATTGAAGAGGAAGAAGAGATTCCAAAAAGGAGTGGTTTGAAGCGTGCGTACGACATGACGGAATGGCTATGGATTGTGATCATTCTTTTCGACCTTTTCGTGATGTGCCTTCGAAGTTCCGACATGAGCCAAAGCCGTCAACGTTTCATCGATGACACGGAGACGATCGTAGCCTGTGTTTTAGTGTTCGAGATCCTTCTGCGCTTTATTGCTGATTGGAGGAATTTTCATAAAAGCCAACGCAACTGGATCGATCTAGGCCTCGCGATCATTACCGCAGTCATACAGATTCCTTCTATTCACGACTCGGGCGAAGCATACGAATGGCTCACATTTTTCCAAATCATACGGATCTATCGCGTGGTCCTTGCGGTGTCGCTCACGCGCGAACTAATCAAAAAGGTTCTGGGCAATGTCTCTGGTCTACTGAATCTAATCGTATTCGTGTTCCTCATAACCTTCCTCACCGCAATTTTTGCCGTTCAGATCTTTCGCGGACAATTCCCTTCTTACGACGGCATCGGCGGCCCCGCTATTCGCATAACATTCTCGGACATCTACAACGGCTTTATCGGCATGTATCAAGTTCTTTCGAGCGAGAACTGGACCGTACTACTGTATAATTCAACGCAGTATGAGCTGATCTGGGATCAAGCTTGGATAGGCGCCATTTTCTTTATTTCATGGTTCATCTTAGCAAATTTTGTCGTATTGAACATGTTCATTGCGGTCATCCAGGAGAACTTCGACGTTTCGGAAGACGAAAAGCGCTTGCAGCAGGTCAAAGCTTTCCTTCAACAGAAAGAGCTTGGAGGTTCGTCCCAAGGCAACCTGTCGTTGTCGACTATCTTCAAGCTCGGTCGAGACACAAGTCGGCACAAGGATCCTCTTGATTTTGGTCCTGCCACAATGGAAATGCTACTTCAGGAGGCCGTGTTTCGAGATTTTCTCGACGAGCATATGGAGCCTGTGGAGGAGTTACACGAAGACGACGACCCGATCACTGGCCGTCCAGTAGGGCATGTCAAGCCTGGGCTGCTCTCGGTTCTGTGGGGTAAGCTTCTCAAGATGTTCGGTGATCAGGAGCCAAACCCTTTCTACTCTCGCTTGCAATTCTCCAGAGGAGACGAGGTAGATATACGGACAAGAGCAAGAGAGGTTGTCTCGGCTACCGAACAAAGAAAGCGAGCTCAGCGTCAGTATCTGCAAAGGCACCCGAGATATAATGTATCTCTTTTCATCTTTGGTCCCCGCAATCCCATACGAAGATTGTGTCAGGGTATCGTTGGTCCTGGTCGGGGCAGCCAACGTATCGAAGGTATCGATCCAGTCAAACCTGTTTGGTATGCCTTCTCGGCGTTCATCTATGCTGCTATCGTGGCCATGGTTCTCCTGGCTTGCGTTTCGACTCCGCTATATCAGCGAGAATACTTCCTAAAGCTTGGTCACTATACCTCAAGAAGTTGGTTCGTCTGGACTGATATGGGGTTTGCATGTGTGTTCACCCTCGAAGCCCTCATCAAGATCATTGCCGATGGGTTCTTTTGGACGCCAAATGCTTACTTCCGAAGCTCTTGGGGTCTCATCGACGGCCTTGTCCTGGTCACGCTATGGATCAATGTCATCACTTCACTCTACTCGGATGGGGCTGTTTCGCGCGCTGTGGGAGCCTTCAAAGCTCTCAGGGCCCTGAGGCTGCTAAATGTGAGCGATAGTGCGAGAGACACGTTCCACTCGGTGATAGTCTTGGGAATTTGGAAGGTCGTATCCGTAAGTGAAAATTGATCGCACTTTGACAGAGCGGGACTAAGCGCTGTCTAGGCCGCTTTTGTGTCTCTCAGCTTGCTCTTTCCTTTCGCTATCTATGGCCTCAACCTCTTCAATGGGCGGATGCGAGGGTGTAACGATCCCAGCATAAATACCCTTGACGACTGCGTCGGCGAATACAATAGCACCCCTTACAACTGGAATGTGTGGGGACCGAGACAAAGTGCAAACCCATACTACAACTTCGACACATTCGGAAGCTCGCTCAGCATACTCTTCCAAATCGTGTCCCAAGAAGGGTGGACAGATGTGATGTGGACAGCAATCTATTCGGGTGGTCGTGGAGTATCCGCCACCGCCATCCCATCTTACAATTCCCAGGGCAATGCTGTGTTCTTCATTGCGTTCAATCTCTTGGGAGCCGTCTTCGTGCTGACTTTGTTTGTCTCTGTGTTTATGCGCAATTACACGGAACAGACAGGAGTCGCATTCTTGACAGCCGACCAGCGATCGTGGCTGGAATTGCGAAAGCTCCTACGGCAAATCTCACCGTCGAAGCGCCCATCAAGTAAGTCAGAATCCGGCTTTAGAGGCTGGTGCTACAGAATCGCTGTCAAGAAACATGGAAGGTGGCAAAGGTTGCTTACCACGATCCTATTTCTCCACCTTGTTTTGCTGGTCACGGAATTCTACCCCGAACCCCTGTGGTGGCAGCATTTGAGAGGTATGTGATGAGTTAACTCAGGGGATATGACGAAATATATTCTAACCATGCTAGACTACATATTCTTGGCCTTCACAGTTGTGTATATAGCTAATGTCCTTGTACGCGTCGTCGGACTTACATGGAAGAGATTCAGTAGGAGCTCCTGGGACCTCTACTCGATTCTCTCCATCACCGGCACTGTCATCACGACGCTCCTCGACCTCTCCAAGTACAACGACCAGACTTACAGTCAGCTCCACAAGCTATTTTTAGTGTCAATTGCCCTGCTGCTCATTCCTCGCAACAATCAGCTTGACCAGCTTTTCAAGACAGCGGCAGCTTCCTTGTCTGCTATTGGTAATCTACTGGCGACTTGGTTTGTGCTGTTCCTGGTATACGCAATTGCCCTTACGCAGACCTTTGGTCTTACCAGGTTCGGCAAATTAGAGAATGTAAACATCAATTTCCGCAATGTTCCTAAAGCTCTTATCCTGCTCTTCAGAATGAGTATGGGTGAAGGTTGGAATCAGATCATGGAAGACTTCGCAACCATCACTTATCCCAATTGCGTCGCGTCCCCCTTGTTCTACGAAAGCGATTGTGGCAGCGCCGTATGGGCTCGGGCTCTGTTCATCTCTTGGAACATCCTGAGTATGTACATCTTTGTCAGTTTGTTCGTGTCATTGATCTTCGAGAGTTTCTCGTACGTGTACCAAAGGAGCAGCGGGCTAGCTGTGATCAATCGGAAGGAGCTCCGCAGATTTAAACAGGCCTGGGCTACTTACGATCCTGAGGGCACCGGTTGGATTTCCAAGGACGTCTTCCCTCGGTTGCTCGGAGAACTGTCGGGCGCTTTTGAGATGCGCATTTATGCCGGCAGCGAACAATCCGTACACCGCATTCTTGAGAATTGCACTGTTGAGACAAGAGGCAACGAAACCCCTCCGCCAGGAGTCATACACGGCGTCGACCTCGCTCAGCTTAACCACGAGCTGAGCAAAATCGACGTTGTGGACACAAGACGTCGGCGGAACCGCATGGAGGTATTCTTTCAGGAAATGATGGTCTCCGCCCATCCCGACCGCGGCATCAATTTTACATCCTGTCTCATGATCCTTGCTCATTACAATGTCATCTCGGACAGCAAGTCCTTACGGTTAGAAGAATACCTCCGCCGGCGTGCTCGTCTGCAACGAGTTGAGGAGGAAGTCCGCCGTCGTGTCGTCAAGGGCTTCTTTGACATGATGTTCTGGTCTCGCCAGTTCAGATCGCGTCTCGACTTCCGTCATTCGGCCCGCATGGTTAACATTCCACAATTCGCTGTGCCAGAGATCTTCGTCGACGACCAAGACGCCATCTCTCCGCAAGATCCTGCCACTCCTGGGCCATTCGCGAGTATGTCTCAAGCCAGTCCAAGAGGCCGTCCCTCACTCGATACCAGTGGTCTCCGACATCGCGGCGACTCTGGCTCGCCCTCACGATCAGATAACAGCGGCAATGTTAGTCCTTCGCTTACTCCACAGAGAGATCTCGGGCACTCGCCGTCACCTTCGCGCGACAGTCCGTTTCAATGGGGTTATGATGGCGCAGGGGACGATCGTTCGCCGGTGGCCGGAAGGAGTAGAGCCAATAGTTCGGTCGACAGGCAGAACGTGCTCGATACTTTCGATAACAGCGCTTGGGGTGAGAGTATAAGGCGCAGCTTTACGACAAGAAGGACTGGCACAAGGGCACCGGCTCCGAGTCGTACTGCTACAAGGAGGAGGGGCAGTCGAAGGGTGACTCCAGATCCGCCACATCGAGCGGAACCATGATATTTAGACACGATTGACGACGTTACGGCAAGTATTTTATGGCAAAATGGTGAAGGCAAGGAATCGCTGTATGAGTATGGCATAGGAGGGGATACTTTGGGCATAAGCATTGCGAATGGAGTTCTTGTTCTATTCCATGTTGGGTTTGAGGCTCAAGAGGCTCGGTGTTTGGGGCGAAGAGAGGGGGGATATACCACGTTGCTATGCGCTTTTGGGGTCTTTGGCGCTCCATCTTTGTTGGCATTATTTCTCGAACAGATCTGTAAATTAGTGTTCGGCGAACACTGACTTTGTCTACACTTTCGATCATCTTGAGGCTCTGCGACTCAGGTGGGATTGTTTGGTGCTCTGCATGCACTACGCAAGGCGGGAACTGGAAGGCCTGATTGTTTATACATGGTGCTGTATCTGCGACGACCACATGTAGAGAGACGCCATACAGACATAACCCTCTCCGTATATCTCTTCCAACCACGCAATGCAATGGACAGTTATATGAAGACAGGGTCAGCATCGCGGCATTTCAATCTTCTCCCCAAGCCGCCCCTCTCCTCCACGGGGCTGGCTACGACATATTGCCACCCATGATGGGAGAAGCACGTCCGAGCGTCAGTGCCTAGTCATCAAATGCTGCGCGAATGTGTAACATGGGAATCATGATCGAAGGCATGTCTCTTGTAGCATTCAAATTTGGGCGCGGAACAAAGTGGCAGCAAGCAGTTGATGGATAGTCTCAGCCCCCCAAACCCCCCCTGTCGTCCCGCCCTCTCCGCCTCGACCCAACAAAACGTCTCAGCTCCAGATTAAACCACTGACTAGCGGCAGCCCCGATTGTCGACGCTGACTGCGCAGCCTTCCCCGTATTAATTGATCGTGTTCGTTGTGAAAGGATGAACGGAATGGATGATTGCGTTTTGAAGGAAGGAAAGGAAGGAGGATGCGAAAGACAACGCGCGGCCGGAGATGGGCCGTCGTTAGGTATGTAGGCCTTAGCCCGATTACCTCTCCTGAGGCTTATAGGTGCCGGAGAGGGGAGATTGGAAGGGGAGATTGCTATGCATGCAAACGTGTGGCGGGTGCAAAATGATGGGTTTGATGTAGAAAGGGGTGCTGCTGGTCCCCGTTTCTCTCGCTTGTTCTGCTGTTGTGAGGTAGAGTACACTGTTGGTGTCATACGGGGCGATACGAATTTCCTTTTCAGACGACGGAAATAGATACCTGGATTAGCTCTGTCAAGTATCTTTGCCTGTTTTGACTCGAAGTCTTTTCAAAAGCGTCTCCTACCTACCTCTCGGCTTCCTATACCATTGACCTACACCTAACGCTTCCTCAATCAAGCAAGCAAGCAAGCAAGCAATCCGCTCTGCTACCACCGAGTCCACACCTTACCAAACACGTGCATCAACACAGGCCAAAACGCCAACCTCGAAATGTCCTTCAACCTCGTCCATCCCACGCCGATGTCGCCATTCTCCCTCCCCCCAACGCAACCCCAACTCCTCCCACCACCACCTTCCCTCTCTCCACGATCCTCCTACTCCTCAACCCGCTCCTCCTCTTCCTCCCCCGCCTCCATCCGCAGCATCAACAGCGTCCTCCTGCTCCGGAGACAGACACGGAGGCGGACGTCCCTCGCTGCGGCGGCGGACGGCGATGGAGAAGAGAGGGGTGATCTGGCCACGGTGTTGGAGCCGAGACCGTGCGAAGCTGTGGGGTGTTTGGGCATCGGGGAGGTGTTGGATGGGGGGTTTTGAGGCTGTCGATATCGATCTGGGTTGTGATGAGAGAAGGGGCGGCGCGGCTTGGGGTTACGGGGATTTTTTGGTGGTGTGGAGCTCGATGGGGTGGGTAAGGGACTGATGGAATGGCTTTTTTCGTGGGGTGGCACGGAACAGGGGGGTGCTGTTTGCAGAGTCAACGTATCTGTTTGGGCGGGCGTTCGAGGGGTGATACCATGACAGGCTTGTACATGATACCGTGCTTGGGAGACTGGAGGTTTTTGAACCTTCTGTTTTTTGACTGAGATATGAATAAAAGTTGTACTCTTCCGCCAATCCTCTGTTAAGATGCTTGATGCTGCTCCGTGCAGGATCTGACCTCCCAAAATGTAGTCATGTCGGCAAGAGAAAAGCAATTCCTTGCTCCAAAGTGAAATGCTGAATGCCTCCCACTAATGCTGCTGTCCCAATGTGCTGCCAATGCCCACTGAGCTGCCAATTCTCTGTGCCATAACTGGAGACTAGCGCTGATCCCTTGTTCATGCTGACGTATAAGTTGTCAAGGTGGATCTGCCAGCAACCTTCCAAGTTGATCTTCTTGATTGTAACCTCATGGCCTCCTGAGAAAGACCTATAACCTAGCTCTTCACTCCCTTCGAATTCCTCAAGTGAAGAAATATCCACGGCAGCGGGTACTCCCACACAGACATTTTGCAGGACGATAACCGTTTTCCCTCTGCATCTCATCAGCTTTCTCTTCTGTGATGATGTCCGTCTTGTCATCATCCACGTAGTTGAACGTCAATTCCGTCCCAGCTGGGATTGCCTCTGTCGCGAAGAAGGCGAGATCGTAGAGGTTGATATCGGAGTGATTGTAGGAGACGGTGTATATCGCGCAATTGGGGTCACAGGAGTGGTTGATAAAGCGAGTAGGCCCCCCTAGATGCATGCCATCACACACGTACAGCGAACCCCCATCTTTCTCACCCCACTTGTCAAGACCCATGAAGTATATCTCCTGGTCTGAGGTGCGTGTTTCTCCGCGACGGTTTGCTTCCTCGTGAGTGATAATCTCTCCGCGGTAAGTGTCAATGAATTGGCCCCTCTTCAGGTTTTGCGTACAACGAAGTCCTGATTACTAGATTAGTACGAAGTAGAATGCTCTTAATACACGCCGCAATGTTTGAAACGTACCCCAGCCCCTATTAGTTGTCTTGAAGATCTCCAGTCCAACCTTCCTTCCATGCTGCACGACTCGATTCTTGCAATTACTGTCACAGTTGCAGCGGCTATTGCATTCAAAGATATGATTCCTTCCGTTGATGAATGCATCCCTTAGACAGGCAGTGTTGAATTTAGCCTGTGAGTACGGGAATCGTTTCTTGCCCTCAGAATTTACCGACTCCTCCAGACATTCACAAGATAGATATTCGCAACCCATGTGGCGCCCGTTGTCTTTTCGGCATTTGCACCCGATCATGAAATCTTCCGACGTTTGTTGAACTCCATCTCGGAGAATGTTGTTGGTAACGAATTCAAAGTCGAGAGGAGGTGATGAATCGTCAACTATATTGACTACAGATACATCGTCGAGTACTGAGAGATTCTCGATAAAGATACGCCGGCGTTCTTGAGGTGATGGCTGTGGCGGCGGTATGATAATCGTAGGAGCTGATTTGCGAGAGGAGACTCCAGAGTTTGCTAAGTGGGAATATAGAGTCTTCTCTTTCGTCTTCGAATGTCTAAGTTTGAGAACTATTATATATGATTAGTACTATATTTTAGGATACAATTATCATTTTTAATCAAATTTTGTTACAGCTAAAGTCGACAATTGTATGCAGCTTTAGAGTAAAATAGGGGGTGCATCTTACCGGGTTTTGAAGAAGCGTTTTTGACATTCTCCGGCTGCTGAGTCCTCGCCTCGGTGGATGCCTCAGTGGAATGACTGGAGCTCCTCGACTTTTTGGGCTCAATAGGTTCTGGCAGCTCGAAGTCATCGTCGTCGATAGTAAGATCGATGATCTCGCCAAAGACGCGCTTCTTAGACGTTGTTGGGGTGAAAGGCTGTGTCCCAGGTAGAGACGGTGTGTTTGAGGATATCAAAGGGTGTGTTGCTGCAATAGGGAGAGATTGCGAACTGGTGATTTGCGGTCGTTGAAAGCTTAGTGGGTGCGAGGGTGGGGTGACACCTCGTGTCCTATTTGATAAACCCGCTGTTAAACGCACGCATTACGATAGTATAGGCTTTGAACGTACCTAATCTCGAGTTTGGAGCGCGGACTGGTCTCTGCACTTGATGGTTGAGCAAATGATGCGCTATTTGAGGGTCTATGTGAGGTAAAGTCGCTCCATTTTGATGACGTGGGACTGTTCGAATTCTGAGAATATCAGATTAATACTATGTACTGACAGACTTGCAGGGAACGTTGAAAGGCATTAATAATACCTTAATAGACGGTGACTTTTTCCATGGAAGTATCTGAGATATAGGAGAGATTGTTAGCAAAGATCTCTCTAAATAGAGTCAAATTACGAGAGTACGTGGAAACTCGTTAGTATTAAATACGAGTAAATATTGTAAGAATTACATCTCATTGAATAAGTGCTTAGAAAACGTACCTTAACATCGTTTGAAGTCATTTTAAACCGAGATTAAGGATTTTGTATCTCCTTTCAATGTCGATACTATCAATTCTTATCACTGATGAAAGACTTTAAGGGCTCGTCTGAGAGATATTTAGCATTGATAAAACTAAAGTGCAGAGTCAATTGATTGAAGGGATATAGCTTGTAGAAAGATAAGTCGAATCGAGAGTCGAGATTATTAAATAGCAAAGAGAGAATTAAATAAGTCTGAGAGCAGTCGTTGACTTATAGTGAAAGTATAAAGCGATGGCGCTAAACTCTATTCGTTAATTACTTTCTACATATTAAATATATACTCTAGATCTTTTATTATTATTTTATCCCTTATGTTCTAAATCATAGCGATTGAAAGTACGATCGCTTGAATAAGCTGTAAAATTAACAGCGTACTCGCGTTCGACTCCAGACGATACTTCTAGTCATGTTTACAGCCATTGTCGTTACTTCATAGCTTGATTTTGAATATTCAATCCGCTAAGATAGATGCGACTGGATAATAATACATAGATAAGAGTGATCACACTCTCAGAAGGACCTATATTGATTACAATCGACTACATATTCACTGACTGCTCGTCGTAGAGGCAACACTCGAACGGTTCATTTGAGTCGGGGATCATTTCTGTAAGAACGAATTGCCATAGTATTGAAACCTTCGTAGAATTCATATGATGTTAGCGTCCGGCGTCAGATTCTCGGGACAAGTGTCATCAACTTAATACCAGTCCGGATAAAGCCAGTTGCACACAATGAAACGGCTCAATAATGGGCTGCAGCATGCAACATCACAAACCCTTCTCCGACTTTTATACCCAACAGACTTCTAGCCTGAGTCGCAGTGAATCGGAATCCTCCTACAGGTACTAGGAACCTCCCATAATACTAAACAATCCTGAGATCGAGTTTCCGGATCACGAGTCGCATATAGCTTCCGCGACCTTCTTTAATCTTTTCTCCGATTTTTATACCCGGCATGCTTCCATTTCCTCTCGATTTTCAGAGTGAATCGCGGCGGTCTCGATGCGCGATACTGCGGCAAGTTAGATCCAAGTGGCTAGCGGTCCGTAGCTCCACGCTTATTCGGACGGCAGCGCTGCTTCCCCAATCATGATCAGCAAAATTCTTTGCTTAGTGCTAGTACTCACTCCTACCTTCAACAGTCCATCCCGACTTTAGGGAAGCAGCCATGGCTTCAAACATACAAGAGACGCCCTTTGTGAAACAGCTGGCAGCAAATGGTACGTACATGAGTAGCTTCGCAATCTTGATTTGCATTGCTTGGGATAGAAATCATAGGATCAGTCCCGTTGGTCAAGATGTTAGACTGAAAGAACATCGAGGCATGATGTACTTTCACATATATGTTGTATATGAGAACAAATGTTCGTTGCTAACGTTGGTACACTGCTTTTGTCTGTCTTGTATCTCGTGCAAGATCGAATAGCAATATCATTCCTATTACACAGTTTAAATGCCATCACGACCATTTATAGATGCATTCTCTAATACCCTCATGTCCCTCGGCTAGATAGCAGTATCATCTTGTGTATCTTTTCCGTTTCTGGTTATCTAACAATGCTACAGCTTGAACAGCATCGCTAACAGCACTACCCCACAGACCGCCCAACCCGTGAAAAGGCCCTCTCCTCCCTACAAACCTACCTCTGCTCCGGTCGTAATTTCACTACCATCGAGCTCCTGAAGATCTGGAAAGGTCTCTTCTTCTGTAGGTCGTCCCCTTTCCGGGCTCAAGCTTCAAATTACGGTACTCATCTCACCGTACAGGCATCTTCCACACGGACCGCCCCATCCCCCAACAACGCCTCTCCAAATCCCTCGCATCCCTCCTCCTCCCGCTCCCCACGACCCTCTTCCTCCCCTTCCTCCACGCCTTCTGGAAAACCATTATCCATTACTGGTCCCAAATTCCCTCACTACGCCTCGACAAGTATCTATACCTGCTACGACAATATATCGCCTACTCGTTCAAATATCTGCAGCAGCACGCATGGAATAGGGAACTAGTAACGGGGTACTTGGATTTGCTGGAGGGGGTCTATAAAGCGAGGAGCGAGGATGGCATCGGGGCGTTGAGTGCGGGTGATGGGAAGGTGCCGGATGGGGTCAGGTATCACGTGCTTGATGTGTGGGTTGACGGTTTGCTGGAGACGGATGAGTGGGAGGGGGTGGGGGTTATGAGGCCGGTTGAGAGGTTGAGGATAGAGGGGAGGACGAAGGTTGTGAGGGAGAGGGCCAGGGAGGTATTGGGGGATGAGCGGTCGCAGGGGATAGAAGAGAGGACAGGAAATGACGGAGAGGATCGTAGAGGTGATGAGGAAGAGGAATTCGAAGGCTTTACGGAGTGAGATACGGAAGACGATACGATTTCATGATACGTTGATACCCAAGATTAGGTGCAAGCCAAATTGAAGGCAAGACATTGCCTCTTGCTTATCTTTGCTCATGCATATATATATATGTATTCCATTTTGAACTCCGTACTAGAAGAGAAAAGCCTCTAAACGCCTGCGGCTTTTCCATCCATAATCCTCATGAAGAAGATCACCCATCTATCAAAATGCCAACGGGTATCATCGAAGAGCAAAACAGCATGTACAGCCAAGCCTCGATTCTCACTCCATTTCCCTCAGCCAGTTTTAGGCACCACACCGTCCGCCTCATACAGATGCCCAGTCTTGCTCAACACAGTTCCCAAACCTCTATGCACCTCCGCCTGGAATCCCTCAAACGGGACTCTCTCCCCATCAATACTTATATACCCTCCCTTCTGTCCCCGCGGGATTATCCTATATCCGCTAATTTTCCGATAATTGACTTGAGGGAGGTCGAAGAAACCCCCATTCTCGACGGCCAGGAAGCACTTGATTGCACTATGGCGTGAAATGTCGCCGCCAACAGTTATAAGGTCGAGATGGCCGTCTGAGGGAAGGGTAGCGGGGAAAAAATTGGCGTTTGGAGCCATGAGGGCCATGTTGCCGGCGTAGAAATTGCCGACGTTGTCTGAGGGGATGTTTGTGAACGTAGAGGGGAGCGGGGAGGCGATGGAGCCATATTGCAGTTCTGGGAGGGCGGGGTCCTCTGTGTCATTGGAGTCTCGCCTTTCTTTTACTGGAGCTTGATTGGTCAATTCTTTCCGGTAGTGCTCTCTGATTGCGCCTTTAGTGGGTATATCAATCTTCACCCATAGATCGCAAGGGTAAACCGTCTTTCGTAGCACGCGGACAAGGAAGCCGTATGTGAATCTTGCGCTGCCCATCCATCGAAGATGTTCTGTTCCTAGGTCGACTTCTGCCACTATACCCAGTGATTGGGAAAGGAAAGATAGAGTTCGTCTGTCGCCTTGGGTGATGGAGGTCAGATCTAGTGGCGTCCGGATGCCTTTGACAATACACAAAGCAGCGATACTTGTACTGCTCGTTCCATTCAAATTCCAACTCATAGCATTTCCAGTTCCACATGGTAGCTGCGCCACAGCCACTTTGGAGAGCGCTTTTGTGGCATCTTTTTTCTTGCCCAGGCCATTGAACACCTCATGTGGTAGTCCGTCGCCAGAACATGAAGCTATCACATCGTAGGCCTCTATATCCAGATTCTCTGCTATCTCGACAGCATGTCCTTGGTATAAAGTCCTCTCAACATCTATTTCGCACCGCGCCGCTGCAAATATGGGCTCGATGTCTCGTAGGTACCACTTTTGAGCACTGCCACTCCCGCCGAAAGGGTTGATGAGCACCTTTATCCGCTTTTTCCGTTGCGATTCACCGTAAGCACGATCCAGCAGCTTCGTGACCCAGGATTGTGCATAGCTGCGCTGAGGCTTTTCGACAAGGTAGTTGACTGCGGCTACCCGGACGACGTTCTTTGCTGTGGGTTTAGCATACTGGACATTTATGTCGAAGTCTGACAGCTCGGCCCATAGTATGTTGAAGAATGGTATTGCTTGAGTGGTCTTAGCCTCTGCGAATAGATCAGCTTCGTGTCGGGGAGCGACAGTTGCATTCGGGTTCCAAACTGGAAGGTAGAAGACCACAGCAATTGCGCGTCTCTCGTCTCGTGAAGTCCTCATCTATCCAGCCATCAGCTTCTGAACCCCATCTAGAGGATCACGAAGGTCTTGCATACCTAGAACAATGAGAGAGTCAGTGGCCAAGGTCAGGGAGGCACTTCTGCCTACTGGAAGCGTCCATGCCTCTCTGTAGTCATGATCGCCGACGGTGTCGACAGGATCGACAAAAGGGTCGCTGTCTGCCAAAGACATCGGTGCCATAAGTAGCTGTCAGAATGATTGTCAACATTACATTGAGAAAAAGCACAAAAGCTTTTGGAGAAAGACTTAGAATTGAGGGCCATTTCGGGCGAGACTGCGAGAAGCTTCATGATCGGCAGGGCGGAGCCGCATCCGCCGGCAGCAAACCTTCCAGAGGCATGCAATCGAAATGCAGGTCGCATGCAGGCACAATACAACATTTTATATCGAGATAGTTCCTGTCTATCATGCTCATTGCAGCTTTTAGGCTATCTCTATACATGATTATGGCAGAACGCTAATGGCACAAGCAGTCCTAGTCGTCTAGAGACAGAGACTCATAATAGCCCCCGCACCTCCCTTTCATTTCACTTTTCTTTCATTCGTAGCCACGCGTACGTGGGATGCGAGCGATCCAGAGCCGTTAGCCTTGTGTGGCACCACTATCAAGGGCGGTGACTTGTCAGACATCCCGGAGCGCCTGTTTCTACTCAAGCTGCTGGCAGGGACGGGTGACTCTCATGAGCAGACCAGAGAGATAGACAAAGACGACCGGCCTATGCAGTTGAACCTCCAACCTTGTTCAACCCTTTCAAAGATCCCAGACTTAATGCAAGACCTTGCGATCGACTGCGAATGCGTACGAACCCTGTTATCGGCCCTTCATCTCCTTCTTTTTCGATGCTCAGATTTGCTAATGCGTCCTCTCCTACAGAAGCAATTAGCATTCACCCCAATATTTGTCGGCCAGACGTCACTTACCAAAAACACTCCGAGCGTAGAGATTCGCGCTTAAGAATTGACAGTCGCCCTTCATTGATGCTTCTGGCGTCAGACATGTCATGTTCGTGCATGCCATTAGTTGCGTCAGGAATTCCCGCAATGTCTTGGCCTTTGAATTGATATTGACCTTGTTCTCCCATTCGAACTCTGTCCACATTGTTCTGAATTGCGTTTCAGTGCACTGTGCTGGCTGTATGTAGTCCATGATGTCTACATGCACATCATTGAGGATCACAACGGTGCTCTCTGTCGAGCTGGATCCATCATAAACCACGTTGCCAAAGATCACGCCAGTATCTGTTGAAGACACTTTGATGGTACTCTGGACATTTTGGAAGTCGTGAGCCCCAAGATTCTGAGTTGTCGGTCGTTCCACTACCTTCAAGTCGCCTAAAGTAGCAAACTCGACGGATAGATTTTGAAGCGTCTCCGAGGTTTGATTGACCAGCAACACGTCCAACACGATGTCGAATTGGTGGACTTTGACGTATGCTTCAGCGTACACTGGATCCGAGAATCCGGTAAGTTGGACCACTCTGCTCAATTTCGAGGAGAGTTCTTCAGTTGCAGAATCGCCGCCAGTGGCCTTTTCGAGATCGACGTCGAACTGATCGGAGCCATCGCCCGTAGATTTCTTGGCCAATTGCCGTATACCAACAACATCATCTACCTGAACCGCTGACTTTGCCTTCTCCACAGCCTCTTTTGCGGCTCGCTTCTTCTCTTCGACCTGCACCATAGCACGGAATGCTTTCCTGGTATCGTCTAAGAATACTGTCTCTAGATCCTTCTTTTGCGCGAATTCGGCTAATGATCTAACACACGACATAATGCGATCGACGGAATCCTCATCAATGGGCGCCTTGACGAATTGTGACTGACCAACTCTTATGATTGATATCATGATAAGCATAGCTTCAGCCCGCAGCGCATTGGTACGAGCAGTGTCTTGCGAGATCTCAGAATGCCTCATCACAAGCTTAGTCAGAGTCGAAGAAAGCACAGATGCGAGGTAGAAGTCTCCATCTAATATGAGTTGCCGTAGCGGAGGCTTTTGTGCAGCCTTGACAGCTTCCAATTTGGCTTTGGCGGACGAGTCGCTCGTCAATGCGCTCTCCGTGGCGTACGTACCGTCTGCTAAGACTTTTCTCGAGCCTGTAGGGGCTGAAGGTTTCGCGTGGCCATTGACTTGCTCCTTTGTTTCTTGTTGCTCGTCGGGTACTTCCTCAAGCAGTCGCTGTTCTGAGGATAGAATCGGTATCTCGCCGAGACTCGCCCGTATCTTCTTCCACGCTTCCCGAATATCATTTGCTTCTAGTGAGTATTCGCCAACAATCCAAAGCGCACCTCTGTACACCTTTCCTGCACGGACCTCGCTCAACGTTGTGACAAGGCGTTCCACGATCGAAGACCGAAGCTTGGGGAATTTCTCCACGACCTCTTTGACGAATGATATAACGTCGACGGCACTGGTGGCATTAAAATCTGCGATAAAATCCCTGATGTAAGATCAGCGTTGCTCCTTGAAAGTAGAACTCTGAAATCTGAAACAGATCTAAAGACCAAAATGGAGTCTTTGCACCCGAAAATTTCCTTGCGACTCGGGTTTGGTACCAAATAGGAAAGTATCTCTCCTGAATTTACGTACATGAGAAGATCTACAACGGACGCCGCAACTTCGGAGAATTTGATGGCACACTGATGTATAGAGTGAATGAGTAGTTGCCGATATTCGGTGTTCTGATTTTCTATAATCAGCTTTGTTTTCTGAAGGCAGTTTTGAGCTGTGAGACAATCCTAAAAAGCAGAGAGCGGTATTCTGCTTTCAGAAGTCGTCTCACGAGTCCAGAAAGCAATTGAATCGAATTTACGTACCTTCTCGTACTGCTCATCCACAGTCTTTTGAAGTTCCTTTTTCAGGAGCATTACCACCTCGTCCACGTTCTTGCTTGAGACCATTTCGAGAGCAAGATTCAGAGCCTTTCTTCGAACGTCCATGTCAGGGCTAGCAAGGACACGAAGTATCTCCATGGTAAGGTCGTCCAAGACACCCTCATTTCTTCTCCGTAATTGGTCAACTCGAGCTAGTACTATGAGCTTCACATTGTTGTCGGCTTCTTTGACACTGAGCTCGACAAACTTAGTCGCCGCCGCTTTGACAGCTACAGGGTTATTGGTGAGCGATGTTAGTGATGATGCTGCTTCGTACACTACGGTCGTGGCTCCGGCCTCTAGCAAGTCGAAGATCAGGCGCAAATATCGAGCCTGTATGATGTCAGTCACCCTGGAGGGCATGTGGTTCATAAAACATCTACCTTGTTCTGTGAATTCTGCACTGCATCCTTGCGTATGAACTCGAGCTCGACCAGCTGAAGCAGCTCGTCTGCATTGGGTATGCCGTCGAAAGCTCCGCCAAGATATTCCAGCGCCTTGTCATGGTTCATTGCACTGAGAGCCGCAAATGCATTCCGCTTGCACGTGTGGTCACTTTCGCCTTCGAGAAATGTTTGGAGGAGTTCAGGAGCGTCGGGAATCAAGACCTCAGAAAGGTGATATATGGAGGAGACGGCGAAGGCGGCGTTCTTGCGGACGTAGGCGTGTCGATGCTCCAAACACGATCGGGCAGAAGAAAGGAGAGGTTCGATCAACTCGGGTTCTCGGAGCTTGCACAAGAACCGGAGGGTATTGCCTCGGATATATTCATTGGGATGCTGTAGATCGTTACGAATGCCGTTGCTTCAAACAAATCAGCATTAGCAACATGAAACAAGAGTCTGGCAAGAAAAGTACCAAACCAGAATCATCTCCTGCTTGAGTTTCCCCCCTGCGTCCAGCTTAGGAACAATCTCATAATAGAAGTAAAGTAATTTCTTTAAGGCCTTGCTTTTCGATGGCATTACGAAACGTATGATGTGCATGAGCAACGATGGCATTGGGTCTCCATTGAGCATAATTGTGAGGATCCTCTTCATCGTTTCAACTTTGGAATCATCCGATCCCTTCTCTAGATGCGTCTTCAGCTCTTGCAAAGTCGGTTGGTCGGCCGTATTATCCTGGTGGACCAAACTGTAGGCGTGCTCCATGAAGGTGGCCATGGTCACCGCGCCGGAACAGTCTGCCTATCTGGATGGCTTGTTGTCCCTCAGAGGCCTTGGAGATGTTCAACGTTCGATTGTGTTTCGAGCACTATATTGCAAGCAACCGGAGGAACCACCGCTTCCCTTGTTTTTGGAGATGGCTAAAATGAGTGACTGATTAGACAACTCAACGATTGTGTATGGGCGACACGTATGTCTGTCTTCAATGTTTCTTCATGCCTGGCTGAAAGCTGTCCGCAACTTTGGAGCCGAGATAAATTTCGGCGCTAATTTTTTTTTACACGTTTACTTTAATTCCGCGAGACAAGCTCCAAGCTCCCCCGTCCATCATTCATCAGATTTGCGCTCAACATGGCTGCTTCCAGTGAACCTTTCTATGTGCGCTACTAGTAAGGAACAATGTTGCCCGGGTCCTTGCAGCCGCTGATACCTACGCAGCTCAGGACACTCCGGGCGGTTTGGTCATGAATTCCTAGGTGAGCCGAGAACTTCGATGAGTAATAGGGTAGCCTTACTGATATGTGTTAGAATTCGACTTCCGAACCCTCGGCGATGGCCGCAGTGCCTCTGCACGTTATGCGAACAACTCCAATTATCGTAACGATTCCCTGATCCGCAAAGAGAGTACGTCTACAGAGGAAGGCTACACAAAAGGGCAAGCAAGCTAATTCGGCGCAGTGTGCGTCAGCTCCCTCCTTATCGCCGAGATCAAGCGTATCGTCAAAGAGAGCGAGATAATGAAGTACCTGCCCCGTTTGCAGTTCGTACGTCGGCCTTTGCTAATGCATCTCAAGGGAGGACGATACCAAGTGGCCAGAAAAGAACAAGGATGGCAGGCAGGAGCTAGAGATTAAACTAGGCAGTGAGCATATCTCGTTTGAGGTGAGTACTGCTGAGTTGGCCGGGAGCCTCATAGAATACACGTGCTGATTGTCCACTCCCAGACGGCCAAGATAGGATCCTTAGTCGATGTCACAGAATCAGCCGATCCGGAAGGCCTGCGCGTCTTCTACTATCTCGTACAAGATCTCAAAGCTCTTGTCTTTTCGCTCATCTCGTTGCATTTCAAGGTACGCCAAGCTCACATTTACACTCGCTCTCATGGGAGGACCATCCACAGCTGATACGGAATCTCTAGATCAAGCCTATTTAGACCACGATACCGGGAGAATAGTGTTATTAGCTGCAGCATTTATCTCGTTGGGCGTTGAGGTTCGGTGGACATACCCATGGTAGCCTCCAGGAGTCTACTTTGGCATTTTCAGGTGACAGTCGAGAAATCATCATTTAGATTGACTCTATTGCCGGTCGAATTTGTCAATGAGTATCGGTCGTAAGGCTCTCGGGATAGCTTCCCAAACGCAATGCTTTGCTTGGGTGGCGAGGGTGGCGACTGCTGGAGACTTAGGGTTAGGGTTGCGCATTTCAGCGTTCCCCCACAACCCAACCATAAGGATCATGGGTACCCGTCTCAGCTCTGCCCTCTCATGTTTGTGGACAAAAACCACACGACAATTGCCGCACATACCCGTCATGCTGTCCATTGTCTGAAAACCCTAATGTGTATTGCGTACCACATTCTAATTAAGTGATTCCTTGGTCTGTCTAATTTTAAAGATTGACCCTCCATGCGTGTACCCAATGCCGACTCCCAGGGATAGTACAGATCACCTTCCTTTACTACTGGAGAGGTCAACCCACACAACATGCCCCCCTGAGGAAGATCGGCCAGGACAATGGAGGGTAGAAGTACTCGACCGTCTTGGTCGGGCGGCTCTAGACAGCACACTCAGTGAACGGGCGTTGGGGCAACAAGATGATGTACCTGTCGAACCAGAGAGCCCAAACGTCATGGATATCACCATCGACCCGGCGCACGACAAAACATCCGACCAAACAAATACAATGGACCTAGCAGAGGCTTCCCTGTTGGGTGAAAGCCCATCGAGCCCGCATGCAGATGATAAGGAAGAGGAGCACGTTCAACCATCTGCGTCTACGTCTTCTGCCCTCGACCTTTATTATTCGATACGCTTTGGTGTAGAAAGCAACCGAGTGAGTATCATTGAAGCATAATGTTGGAATAAACGCTAAGCTAACTAATCGCACAACCAGTTGATTCAAACACACACCTCCTCTATGCTTCGCGCTGGCAGCAAATTCCGTGGCACACAGCAGTCTGACAGTCAAAAATACAACGTGGAAGTTGACATCAAGACCGTTGACATGTGCGAGTCTTTCGTCTGTGGCTATCTCAAGATTGAAGGTCAGTCTCGGCCCAGTTGGACAAGCAATTATACTAAAGGATAATCGCAGGGCTAACACCCGAACACGCTACCCTCACTACTTTCTTCGAAGGAGAGATCATCGGCCCAAAGTATACCTTCCAGACCCGTCATGAAGATTGGGGCGCCAGCGACAAAGAGGATATGAAGCATTGGGCGCGCTTCCCTGCATGGCGGCCTCTTGCGAAGCAAGCTAAGAAGCCCGACTTCCATTATAAACACAGCACAAACCGGGAAAACATGTTCATGCGCTGGAAAGAGAAATTCCTGGTGCCAGATCATCGTGTGCGCGAGATTAACGGTGCGAGCTTCGAGGGGTTTTACTATATCTGCTTCAACCAAGTAGCGGGCACTATCAATGGAATCTATTTCCATTCTTCGAATAGTCACCAGTAAGTGTGGCTTTTCCGGTGATTTGCCTGGAAGGCTAAATGCTGATATACCTAGTAATAACAACAATAGGTTCCAACAGCTTGAGCTAACGTGGTTGAACGATCGTGGCTGCTTCGGCGCCATGGAGTTCCGATGAGTTGAGTGTGTAATGCATGGCTGATGATGGATGATGGATGATGGACGATGGGCGATGGACAATGGATGGATTTCTGTTTTAGCGCTGGAGTGATGGGATGGCATGAATTTATTGGATTGAAAGAGATGAATTGGATCTCTGGATCTTCCCTAGGCTTTGCAAAAAAGTGTTCACGTCTCCTCCTCTCAAGACTCATTAAGTGTGAGGCATAGCAATACAGTTATATAACTCTTGTCGTATGAGATCATGGTTGAGATGACCCGTACAATTTGTCTGTTGTCCACCCACACGTGAATGGCAGAACACCAGTAATACTAGAGGCGGAAAGTTCTTCTCTTGACCAAACCCCGGACACCAAATGAAGGTCTGATCCAGATGTAATTGCTTATTTCTGATCGATAGGCATTTCAATGCCGTGAGTCTGATTACATTTCCCAATACCACGACACTGCGGCTAGGAATCTCTCAAAGCTTTCCAAAGCTTTCCAATGAAGTTCAATACATCTGGAGAAAGTGGCGATCGTGCCACCTTCAGGAGTTTTTTCATAAATCTCTCAGAATTTTCGCGCGTCGTCCGGCCGTTCTGGCTAGACCGAAAGGAGAATACTTCGAAGCACGGACCAGTATCAACTTGACCTTGTATTGCTTAGACACACCATAGTGAATGCTTCTCCTTTGCTTTTGCTTCTTCACTTTCTCGCTATCAGTCACCAGCTGCTAGCTTTTCTGTTTGCTATTTGCTTCTTCTGCGAACAACCGACGAACGACCTGCGAACAACAGGCGGGATCTTAAACCTGCATGAACTTCGGGTTGTAGAAGCTCTTCATTGCTACCTCGGACCTCAGATGCTTCCCATGTCCCGATGATGTTCCATCTCTGTCGATGCTCATCTCCAGATAGTACTTGAAGGTTTACCAAAACTACATCACTTCTCCGCCGGATCACTCGGCGACCTTTAAAATGATCAATCCCCAGCATATCTTCTCTCACCAGCAGCAGTACCCGCAAGCTGAGCCGTCGTGGCACCACCAGCAGCAAAGTCATCACCAACAACAGCATCCTCATCATGCTGCTCACCAACATGCACATGCTCAGGCTGTTGCGCAACACCAGCACTACAGCCGTATGGGGGCCAACAACAGTGGTACGAATGGGCACGGTATGAATATGGACCACAACAGCGGTCCCAACTCGGCGGAGGGGAACTGGATGGAGGAGAACAGAAGGGTTCTCGGCTGGGTCGCGGAACTGTTAAATGGGAATTCGAGGGAGACTGCGCTAATGGAGTTGAGCAAGAAAAGAGAGCAGGTGCCTGAGTTAGCGCTAATCATATGGCATTCATTCGGTAGGTTGCTGAGTGTTGTGGATCCAAAGATGGCTATTGACTTAACAATAAGGTGTCATGACTTCTCTGCTCCAAGAGATCATCTCAGTCTACCCTCTACTCAACCCATCACAACTGACAGCCGCCGCCTCAAACCGTGTGTGCAACGCTCTTGCGCTGCTTCAGTGCGTAGCTTCGCACAACGAGACCCGTGGGCTGTTCCTCAATGGTACGCACATGCTGTTCACACATGCCCGAGTGGCGGCTAACTCAGTGCTAGCGCATATACCCCTCTTCCTATACCCATTCTTGAACACAACATCAAAGTCAAGACCGTTCGAGTATCTCCGTCTTACATCCCTTGGCGTTATCGGTGCTTTAGTCAAGAATGACTCGAGTGAAGTGATCAACTTCTTGTTGACCACCGAAATCATACCACTGTGCCTTCGAATCATGGAGACTGGCTCGGAGTTGAGCAAGACCGTTGCCATATTCATTGTACAAAAAATACTTCTAGACGATACCGGACTGGGGTACATTTGCCACACCTATGAGCGGTTCTACGCCGTCGGCACAGTACTTAGTAATATGGTCACTCAGCTTGTTGAACAGCAGACTGTGCGGCTCTTGAAACATGTCGTTAGATGTTTTCTCAGGTCAGTTCTTCCATTGACAAAATGGAATCGCATAGCAGCTAAATGTACACTAGACTGAGTGACAATGCCCGTGCACGCGAGGCTCTCCGTCAATGTCTACCCGAGCCTCTCCGGGATGCGACCTTCTCTTCGGTCCTTCGTGATGACGCCGCTACGAAACGCTGCCTTGCCCAGCTACTCATCAACCTCTCAGACAATGTGGTCGAGAGCTCGAACAGTCAAGGAATGTAATGCCTGCGCCTCTTCAATTACGAATGACACTTCACGAATACCCGGAAGATATACCCCTGATACGATTTTGGGCCTGTAGCATATGCGTGCATCAGGGACGGCTGGTTTTTACATGCATAGAAATACCCTGGTGCGCTTTGGATTGAAGGGATGAGATTTATCATTAGGATTTTAAAAGCATTTTCAATTGGAAAGGAGCAAGGACATTGGCGTTTTTCAACAATCTAGTATGCAAGTTGGGATTCTGTGGATGATGCATGCCCGTGGTGCACTGCCTTTCTCTTGTCCTGTACTCTAAAATCTCGTGTTGCTCAGCTCTGCTGAGGCTGTACAAGTAAATAACAGATATCATTACGGCAGCGTGCACTTGATGCGCTTGGCACAGGACAATCCCGAAGCTGAAGGAGTGAATTACAATATTGGTCAATAGCGCTCAAGATTGAACTCAGTGATTGTCTCAATTGCCCATTGGAGAGTCCTCGAACAGTGATAAGGCTGATTGCCGTAGCGCGCTTCTCACTAGCGTTCCCGCCGTTAAATCGCATCGCGTCCTTGATGATGCTGAAATTCAAGGCCAATTCAACATCACTCGTGACCATCGCCGACTTTGCTCTGTGAGCTTCTCTCCATAGACAATAGCTTCCCGGAACTGCTAAATCGACTATTCACGGGTGTCATCTTACCATATACTGACTGAGTCTGCCCTCCTGGAAACAAAACTCTATAATTCACAGACCTCCCCAGGGCCCCGTTAACATGGGCTCCCGCAAGCGTAACCGTGATGAGATGGAATTTTCGGAGCCTGCACCAGAATTAAGCATGCTTGACAAGCTTCGGAACACATGGGAGTTGGCCAACCTCATGCAATATATCTATATCTTCGGCAAAGCGGTGAAAATTGACGAAGATTTGACCATCGAGGTACTTCTCCCAAACCCCCCCCGCCCTTTGCTCCATGAGCTGTCAAACATCTGTTCTCTGTCTGAGACATCTCAAGCTAAGTCTGTTCTTAACTCAGGACCTCGAGACCGAATGTCTCAAGCCAGAATCCTCCCAGGTTTTATCAGACATCGGACTCGCACTTCTGAAATATGTGTCTTCACATAGAGGTCTTACGTGAGTACTGCCAGTGGTTTCTAAGTATCTTTTAATAATATCCTCAAAGTCCAGAGATATTTGATGAATACACACGCCGCCAATACGTGGCAAAAGCACCCAGCCGAAACCCCTTCGGCATAGATGAGGAGCCCCGAAAGTTCTCCGAATTTGACGTCTTCCTCAAGCTGAAAGTGCTTGTCCAACTCTCACAATGGACCCTGATCAATGCCGACCGAATGAGGGAGAGAATGCCTGAGGCGAAGGACAGTGAGCAAACACAATGGGTATGGCCCCTGCCCTTCTTCACATACTTCAGCTAAGATAGCTCGGCATCTAGCGTATTGAAGAAGTTGGATATGATAAGCATGAGCGCTATTACTTTGTTCTCGACGATAATCGTCTATATCGCCGCACCGACCCTCCACCGCCTTCTCCTCCTGCCCCTAAAGCGAAAACGAAATCGAAGAAGGGTAAAGCCGCTGCCAGAGCTAGCAAGCGGAGAAAGACAATAGAACCCGAAGATTCGGCGAATGATGCCGACAATGATACGCCGGCAGAGGTTGGAGATGCTGGGGCGAACGAAGCGGATGATGGTTTGGGCGGGAGAAAGTGGGAATGTATCGCTATTACGCTTGGCCAATATCAGGAGTTCTTGGAATCAATACAGAAGAGCAGGGATCCAGATGAGAAGGATCTTTATCGACGGATCAAGGAAGAAGTCTGGCCGGTTATTGAGAAGGCAGAAGAGTCACAAGTCAGAAAAAAGCAGAAGCAAGAACGGGAGCTGATGAATATGCAGAAGCTGGCTACGGCCAAGCGATCTAGCAGGCTCGAAGCTAAGATGGAGAGAGAACGACAAGAGCAGGAAGTTGCTGAAGCGGAGCGAAAGCGAAAGGCTGATCTTGTTGCAGCGAAGCAGAACCAGGAGAAGCAGAAGAGGATGGAGGAGGATCGAGAGTCACGCATGTTGACTCGTGAACAACGAATCAAGGAAAGAGAGTACAAGCGTATCCTACAAGAGGAGGAATTGGCCAATCTCTCGGAAGAGAACAAGAAGGTGGAAGCTGGTGAGGCAAAGAAATCTGAGAGGCATCTGAAGACGGAGATAGAAAAGAGGAAGAAGGAGCTTGCAGCACTGGCGGAAGACGACGAATGGGTCTTCGATTGCTCAAAGTGCGGAGTGCACGGCACTAATCTCGTAAGTGACGACTTGCAAGCTTTTTGAAGTTGAGGACGTTGACCGTGATATCTACTAGGACGATGGCTCTCACAGCGTAGCATGTGAAAAGTGCAATGTCTGGCAACACAGTGCGTGCCTAGGTATCTCTCAAACAGATGCCGAAAAGGACGACTTCCATTTTATCTGTCAAGATTGTAAACGCCGAGAAGAAGATGCGAAGAAGCCCAAGATCCCAAGTCTCAAATTTCGTATTGGATCTTCATCTTCACCACCCCAACAGAAACCGAAACTGGAAATCTCGGGCACGAACGAGGACAAGAAGCGCCAGTCAAGCGAGGAGAGATCTCAGTTGCCCCCTTCCAAGAAATTCAAGCCAGTAGTGGACAGCAACAACCACCATCGTCCAAACGCTCATAACCCTCACGCACCTCACAACCGACAGAACGGCATGCATGCAGCCGTAATGAATGGTCCAACGTTATCTCCCCAAGGTCAGCTTCCACGGCAAAGTATCTACGCTGGTAACCAGGAGGAGAGCTTCTTTACCAGGAGAGCGTATCCAGATGCACCTCCGCCAGGTCTCAGATCACCGCCTGGCCCTCCCGCATACGCCAATGGCTATAACAACCATGTAACCCCACATAACGGATATGTACCCCAGCTTCCACCACAAGCTTTCCAATCGCTTGACGCGAATGGAGCTTATCAAAGCAGCCATCAGCCTCACAATGTAGGCTGGTCAGCACGCTATACACCAACCCAGCAACCTCAACATGCTCAGGCGTACGGCCCGCCTCCACCATCTCAAAACCCATTCACTAATTCTTTCGATCGTCAAACCCCATCATCCTCTCATTCAACCCACAATGTCCCCTCGCCCGACAAAAATGGTCCCTCCTTGTCCCCTCCTCAAAATAGTCCTCCATTATACAACCCCCCGCATCATCATTCTCCACAGTATCAGACACCTCACACGAATGGTGCTTCCCCAAATCAACCTCTTCCAGCAACCGGACCACCCGCTTTCTCACCCACGAAGCAGCAATCGCCCGCCGCCGCATCGAAGAAAATGCAGCCGCCATCGTCTAGTCCAGTTGCGCACCAACCTCCACTACAGAACAACGCGCCCTCATCGCCAGGTCTCTCGCCAACAAAGCACAGTCCACCTCGTGCAGCGCCAGGCCTTGGAGTGGCTGGTACTCCGGCGGTAATACCGCCTGTTGCTCAGCTATCCCCCAGTCCAATGCAGCAGAGCTTGAATGCAGCATTGAAAAGTGCAACCCCAGAGTAGATGAGGGAGGATCCTGAAGAGCAGAATTCGTTACTCTACGCAGGGCATGATCTGATGAACTTTGGGTGAAACAAGATTTTGGAAGCCTCACGCCTGTGATTGGAGACATCTGAAGCTTCTGTTCGGGCATACGCTTCGAAGCGTTTGATGAATGGTGTAGGGAGAAGAGAGCTCGCTTGGAAAGCTTCTCATTCCTATCCAGCACTCATGGGTTAGACGGCGGAGGAAAGCGTGGTCCTTGGTTCTCAGGTCCAAGGGGTGGTGGCGCCGTTCTTTTGGCTCCCCAGAGCTTTCTGGAGATCGCATCTAGACTATCATGCATTCCCATGGTCTTCCACCTTTTCAGCGTTAGATATTTAGAGCTGAGATACAACATAATAACGGTGAACTTGTTCTGTTTGAAGAATTGAGATGTCATTTGTCACTGTTCACGCACATAGATAACGTTGACATGTACGCTGCAGCAAGGTGGAAATGGCAAGAACGCAAACCCTACCGTAGAACTCATCGAAGTTACTCACTCGACGTGGACGAAATGATCACAGAGCCGAATGCAATCCTGACATCGCTGATCTTTCCGCAGGCCCATGTCCCCCCCCCTACGCGTCTGTAGAACCAACCGACCCATCCAAAACCGTCAGCCGGGCTCAGACAGAAAGCACGAAGTTGAGCACTCCTCTCTCTCTCTCTCTCTCCTTTAATCGATCGCTCGCCCAAAGCACGAAGAAGAAGAAGAAGAAGAAGAAGAAGAAGAAGAAGAAGAAGAAGAAGAAGAACGGCCCCCCCAGCAACGGAGCCTAGACTGACGTGATAGATAGATAGATAAATAGATCGATAATCAAAAGCGACGATGCTCCCACTTCAGCCCAGGAATAAATGAAAGTGTCGGAGCGGGCGGTCCTGGTCCGGTGCAGAAGCGACGATCGTGGGTGTGGCGCCGAGAAAGAGGTTGTGGTGGCGGGGGGAAGAAGATAGGATGGTGAAAGAGAGGGATGGTGGAAAAAGGGGGATGGTGAAAAAGGGGCAGGAGTAGCGTGGTGGAAGGAAGGAAGGAAGGAAGGAAGGAAGGGGTCGGAGAGGTGATTGGGTTGGGTTGGGTTGGGGTGGTGGGGGACATGGAGGGATGGAGTTGGTTGGTTTGAAGGAGAAGGGGATGGTGGGCCTTGCGTGGGTTGAAGGGTTCGGTGTTGGAAGAGGTGGTGTGTGTGTGTGTGTGGAGACGCTTGCGCTGTGGCGATCGCACAAGGAGAGAGTGGGATCGGGAGCGGAGTCGGTATGGAGGAGGGTCGGAAGTGTCAGGTTTCACTCAGTGCGCAGGCATGATACAGCACATCTTTGATTTCGTCTGATATGCCTGCCTGCCCTTTGTACAATAGTCTTCCGTCCGATCCTCGACTTTTCGCCGTCTCCCGCCCACAATGCATGCTAGCACCCCTTATTAAAAGTTCCTCCCCGTGATCCAGTCATCGGACACACATGTTCGACAACCATGTTCATACCTATACTTTTGTGTCGTCCCGTAATCCCGTCTCTCATGCAAAAATGAAAGCAGCGTGAATTGAAGAGTCGAAAAGAGAAGACGCTCGATAGAGACATCCTGTAACAACGAAATAGTAGCAGTAGCCTCATGCGCTAGACGCCGCTGCGCTGTGTATTCGCTGAATTATGCGTATCCGAGGTCGCTAAAATGCTGTGAGGAGTGGTCAAGGAAACAAGTTCTATGCGAGATTACATGGTATGGTACAAGAATTGAAGCGATGGTTTTGGGGCATCTTCAACGGTGCCGCAAGGCCAAGGGCTGGCGTTAATACAATGATCCAGCCTGCTCAGACAACTGTCATGATTTTCATATGTCCGTTGATGTCATTATCATTGCCAGCAATGCTTCCCCCCAGGAAAGGACTGCCTCTTTGGCTTCTAGGGCTTCTAGGACTCTGCGTGACGCGAGGACTTTTGGTGATCGTAGGTGTGGGAGGAGCTTGTTGAAACATCTGAGTGTAAGGCGGATCTCTAGGTGTGGTGGGTCGAGAATCCGGTGTCTCTGGACCATTCTCGGCTCGGCGGACTATTTCTTTCAGAGCCCGAGTGACAACGCCGGCTCGTGTGACAAGGTCTTTGAGGGAGGTGGTGTCGAAAGGAAGCTTCTTCTGAGCGAGCTTCGCATCGAGGAGTTCCGGCTCGTAATGTCTGCGCTGTTGATGGATAGTCTCGAGGACAGACTTGGCTTTGGCCGACGACTCCTTGCGCGGCCTGGAGGTCGGCGGTGATGACTCGAGTTTTGGAAGTTCTGACGACCGTCTCGACGAGGGCTGTGAACCGGAGGATTCATCCACTAAACTCATCCGGTCCTCTTTGGAAGGCGAGAGCCCTGATCTCCGTCGACTCCGAGGAGAGTCTTCGTCGAACAGATCGAAGTCAAAACTCGGAGAGTGAGGAGATCGTGGCGGAAATAGCTCCTTCTCATCATCCAATGTGGCGAGATTAATGATACCCTCTGCCTCCTTCCATAGCTCAATAGATTGACCCTCCATAATGCCCTGACCGCTAGCTTGTTGTTGAAGCCGCTTTAGCTCCTCCACAAGCAGAGTCAACTCTTTGACCTGACCGAACTGCCCGTGGACGCTGGCTTGTCTCTCTAGAATGGCACGAGGAACGAGCATACCAGAAGAAAGGCTGGAATGTATGTAATCGGTGCTGGTTGTTGCTTGTTTGGGACCACGGGAAGGCTCGTCAAAGTCGAAATCGCCATCCCAATCCTCGCTGGGACCTTTGTTGCCCAGAAGCTTGGGTGGATTATTGCCATTGCGATAACTTCCCGTATCTTTCGGGACAGGGACGCTTTGGCTCCGCAGATGTAGAGCACTGAGACCCCGACGTCCAGTTGGACGACTCCCACGCATATCTATGCCCTGTCTGCCATGAACTGTCTTTGGCCGAGGCGATTCTCCTTCCAAAGTGTCTTTATCCGTCGTGGGAGGTTCTGACCACTCAAAGATGTTCGACTTCGACGGCATCTCTAATCGATCGTTAGGTGGAGACTCTCGTCTGCCATATAGGTCTCCACCGGGATGGGCCAAGGAGGTTTTACTCCCTTCGCTTGGTGATGGGAAACTTGCACCATTACCCGCTTTATGCAAGTCATCCGTTGGATCAAAAGACCATAACTCGTCTTCTTGGTCGATCTCCATATCTCGAGCAGAAGGACCTGACGTTCTGGGCTCCATCTGAGCGATGGGCGGAGATGGAGAAACGTCAGAAGAAATTTTGCTGGTTTCATGCATGGGAGTGGAGCTATCATCGTCCTTGCATAACGCAGTATCTCGAACGGGCGTCGATACATCCTGCTCCTCCTCAACAGCACGATGCCCCCTTTGATCAGTGTGCGCGAATGACTCGTGTGCCAGCAGATCCTGCAACGTTATTAATTTATCCTTGGAAGGCAGTTGGGGAAGTGAGGACTCGTCGAATATCCTTTCGATAGGAGGCCTCCGTACGCCAGAATGACTACTACCTGTTGCACCAGTTCTCGTAGAATCATACATAGTGCCGCTTCGAGAATCCATATCGTCTTCGTCGCCTGACATCAGACGGCTGTTCTCGTTGTCCGATCCTAAAAGAGTTGAGCCATGCTCTGACGGATTCGATGAGTAACGGTAAGCCCTAGTCTTAGTTATAGCTTGGCCCATGGGATATGACGTCGATAGAGAAGAATGCCCAGATGGGACGCGCGGGGAAGTCGGGTCCTCTGGCTGCGGAGTTGTAGGGCACGAGGGATTGGTGCCTGGAAGATTAACCTCGAAAGCGGACAGACGGTTCAGCGGTGGAAGCGGCGAAGATGCACCCCTCTGCTGGACACTGGTAGGACGTGAGTGCGCCTCGAAAGGGCTTGTCTGACTCTCCATAAAGTGGCGGCTGGTGGGTGTGGGCGGCCTTCCGACGGCTCCTTGAACCGGAATAAATGGGGCGCCTATACGAGGTTTGGAAGCTTGTGGGGCAGAGACGACCCTCCTGTCGGCGGTGCTCCTGCTAAAGCCTTTACCTCTTTTAAGGCTGCCTAAGCGGGGCATCCACGTCGAGGGCGACGGTGACGGAAACATTTCACTTATGGAAAATGAATGTCTTTGCTTGAGCTCGGGAGTGGCATTGACATCATCTTTTGTCTGATCGACTGCAGGAGAGGTGAAGTCATTCAATCCGCCAGGAGTGAAGGGTCTGCTAAGAGCGGAGATATTCGACGCACGGCCATTGATGCCTTCGTTTGAAGATCGTGAACTGATGGATGTCGCCAGAAGTAGAGTAGGCAGTTCGGTGATGCCTGGAACGATACTCTTAGGTGTGTCACTCCGGTTCAGCATTCCATTTGCACTACGTTTCCGTGAAGAACCATCTTTGATTGTTCCTGGAAGTTGGGGCTTGAAGAAAGGTTGCCACAGTTGCGACGATTCGTCGTACGAATGATGATCCTCGGAAAGATCGTTGAGCAACATGGATGAAGCGCCCAAAGACGGTCGACGTGTCTCTTGATCCTGCAAAAACTGCTGCTGAAGCGTTGCGGATCTTTGATGGCTGGTGGCCGGTCTGCGAAGCGTGGAATGTAAAGCATTACCGTCGAACCCATGTAGGGCCCTTTGTGAAGAGCTTCGCTTCACTAGCTTATTTCGTGATGATGTGCCGGCCAATGGCTCACCAAAGCTAGGTAAAATCGGTGCTGTTGAACCATTGGAGTAGGACATGGACGGCGAGCGCGGCCGAGGGGTGGGCGTAGGACTTCCACTCTTGAGAGATGATCTCGAGATGCGCCTGAGCCAATTTGGAGGAGGAGTATTCTCCGAGCCTTTGAACTCGAACGCAAAAGGTCCGTGGCCTGTGGAAAGCCCAGGCTCTTGCAGCAAAGCATGCCCTGCCTCCCCTCCCCCAAATTCGGCATCAACCCTAGTGTCGGGTGTCGAGCCAACCGTTCTCGTTCCGCGTCTTGGATTATTCGACGACGTTAGGGGCCGGCCAAGAGAGGTTCGCTTTCGAAGTCTTGAGGATGGAGCAGGGGCAGTCTGGGGCAGCGCTGATGGTGTTGTTGGCGTGTTGGAAAGAGGCTGAAAGTCATCCAAGCCAGCTCTAGATATAGTTCTCCTCTTGTTTGATGTCGGTCTTGCAGCGGCCGAATGTTGCGGATGGCCAAAAGCGAAACCCACGGCTGCGACGCCCACAGTACCCGTTGCACATAGCTGTTCATAGACACTTTATTAGCTGTTGAGCATAGATGGGTGACTTTATATCTTTTTAGACAATATGCTACGTTTTGATGCAGAGCGAGCAAGGCAATGCGCGAAGAGTCTCGAGAATTGGCACAGACAGAAAGGCACACGACGGGGTAGGAAGCATTACCGATGGGACTGTCTCCATCACCGACGTTCGCCGACGTCTACAGCGACCATGAAATGTACGCCTTAGCACATTAGAACCTCGATAAAGTATTTGTGGGTCCTGTGATTCGTGAAGTCATCCGGAATTGATCTGGGTCGGAGGGCGTGTGAATCGAAGTTAGGGTGTTGGATTTGGGCGTGTTGGAAGTCAATGAAAGTAGAAGTCGGCAGGAGAATTAGATGAGAGAGATGCAGACTCGAGGATTCATCCACAGCATGAATTCCAGCCTGACTGGCTACTGGAAAACAATTGAGTGTCGGTGCAGTGGAAGTGTTGGTTGTGTTCAGGCTTAGGAACATCAGCCTACGAAATGCGTAACGAAGATCCCGGTAAGTAAACATTTTCGACAGACCCAATCACCGTCTCTACGAATTTCGTGCGTTAAAGTCTAAGGTACTGCAAGTCTATGACTACTTTGTTTATTAATTCTTCTACTTGTCGGAGCAAAAAGAAGGTGAAAGCAATATCTTGACAGCACACCCTTATGTCTGCACCCGTTCTCTTGCAATGCCCCACATATTGCTAATGGGGTAGGCGGCGCTGTGTCATTCCATCGGATAGGCGTGTAAATCTGATACTTATAGAGGTAGACTGAGCCTAATTCGTACAATTCTTGCGAGCTTCCCTTCCTCCCCTGTTCCCCAATCTCCATATGCGCGCAGCTCCTATGAATTTGGCTTCAGTACCTGGAATTTGGAAAAGGCGTTCCATGGAGTAAGAAAGGGAATCAGCAACGGTTGACGGTTAGGATTTGCAGGATACGAGGCATCATTTAAAGGGACGCTTTTCTTCGGGGGACTCTTTTCGCTTTTTGACTAACCCAAAACCTCAGCCCGAACTGCAGCAGACCAGGGGTGGACCTAGGCGTACCGCCTTTAAAGGCTTTAAAAGGCCTTAAAGGATGACAACAAGAAAAATGCCGCTTCAGCTGCGCGGCACCTTTCCGGGAGAGGGGAAGGCGAATGAGAATGGTGGAATTGAGAAGCCTGTTGAACATTCCCAGATGCCCCCAATCACGAGCGATCGAAGGACTTTAGAGGGAAGCCGAGACCAGGTTGGGGGTTCAGAAGTTGTGCGTTAGTACCTTGCGGATTACAGGACGAAGGGCCTTTTGGTCGCTTAATAAGAAAAGGCAATTACATGTTATGTACCTTAGGCACAAGTCGGTCCACCCGTGGCTGCCGTATCAGCCATGGGCCCATGAGTGTTTGGGTCTCAGATCTGTAAGCAAATCTGTAGCAAACTTGATTCATTTGCCCGGCAAGCATGGCGGGGTAAAATGTTGAAGGGACATTACGGAGTTATGTACTACAGGGCAAGATCGCCCGCTGGATCCTATCAAATCACACCGGTGAGCTGCAAGATTTGCTCGCTGCTGCAAGTACGATGTTGGGCCTGATTTTGTGATGCCTTTGATCTTTCAGCTATTACGGCGTTCGACGAGTACGAGTCCAAACGACTTAGCACTTGGCAGGAGGTTTCATCCTTATGAACACCAGATCGTCTGTGCCCTTGGCTGCCCTGAGCTCTGAGAGGCCGAACGCTTTGTCAGAGCTCGCTCTGGCCCGCAAGGCTGATGCCGTATGGGTCGATTGGCGTTGCACGCTGCACCCCGTCGAGATTGGTGATTGCCAGACTCAGCACTGGGTGAAAATGAGTGGGGCGAAGGGCATGCAACCAACGGTCGATCTCCCAGGATTCCCAGGATTCCCAGGATTCTGTAGCGGCAGGAGACATGGGGATGTATTCGCGACCATTAGGACCGAGAGGCGCAAACTCTTGGCAATGAGACTAAAGTATTGTACTTGCCCGGACTCTGCTATCCTGGTTCCTTGCTCGTAGGGAATGAATATAGCTAACAGCTGAGTCTACCAGTCATGCTTGATATAAAGTGAATAAAAAGGGGAATGAGTGCTCAATCCAAGAAAATCGTGGTGACTGGTGAGAAGTTGGGGGATTTGGAGGGTGGAAGGTGGAGAGGGTGAATGACAAGACAAGATGATCGTCGGCAGATCGAGAGACAAGTTTAACCCACGTTCTCGACCTCGTATGATGCCATCGAAGATGCATCTCACCATGCATTTCTTGGGAAGCTCTCCATTGGCTGATTAGCGACGGCGTGCATTGCATTCCCTTTCATTTATTTGGAAGGCGTCTTTCTCCACGCGACATTTGATTAATGATCGATAATTGATAGCGACGTGTTGATTGGACCTCAGCACCCTTTCTGTCTCAAAGTCAAAGGCCTAAAATAGGGACAGCTAGCTAGCTAGCTACCTTAACCCCTGTTCAAAATACCTGCCTTGTATCTTGTAGGTAAAGTACGGTCGGTAGATTCATTCAGAGGCGGGTGAAGTTGTAGGAATTTGATATTACTTCATTTCGCTTTTTTGGCTTTATTGTCTGTGTGTGATTCTTCCTAAGGTACCTACTTTATCTACCCTGAACCACGGTGTAGCCTGTAGCAGTGTAGGAGTTCCTCTTGGCGTTCATAGAAGGATTGTCGCCAACGGCTACCAGCCTATCAGCCTGCCATCTTGCAGCCGCCACAAGCTTCTTCCTGGTGTCCAGGACGCACGCTGACGGAACAACAAATTCACTTTCCACTTTCTACTTTCCTTTTCCATCGGTGACCGGCCATTATTGCCAGCGAACAACGAAAATGGAAGCGGAAATTAAGGCGCAAATCCCGGGGATAGATCAAGTCATCTCCGAGTATGCTGCAGTCAGTCGTATCCATGCTACACCATATATCCATTGGGAATTTTGGGAGAGAGGAGAGGTGAACATTGGACGCTGATGCTGATGCTCATGTCATTAAGGGATATCTGAACCATGCTTCCACCCTGTACAATGTCGAGTCAGATACTAACGCCCAGTCGCCATTGGATGAAGCCGCTGAGGCCATCACCGCTTTGCTAGTATCTGCATCTGGAGACTTCTCAGATCAGAACACGGCCTCAGTCCACAACCTCGTGAACAAGTTCATCTCAAAGCTCAATGCCGCAAATGGCGTCGACCCCGAGCGGAGGCAAATGGCCCCAAAGACTCGGAAGCTCGACCAAGCTATCCAGGTCGGATCCCAACGTAATATCTCTTCTACCCTGGGACTGGCCGGTGGAATAGTCGACCTAGAGTCTGCCAACAGCAGAAAAGTAGAGTCCCGAGTAGACAAAAAGAAGCTTCAAAAGGCAGAACAAAAGATCCAGGCAAAGCAAGATCGAAAGATCATGAAAAATGTCGAATATGAAGCATCTCGATTACTGGATCAGCCAGATGAAGCCCAGTCGTATGAGGAATTCTTCATGGCAGTCAATCCTCTACAGCTGGGGAATGACCAGGCCAAGAGCAAAGACATTAAAGTGGATGGGGTTGATGTCTCTATTGGTGGAAAGCGAATATTGACTGACACCACTCTCACAATGGCCTTTGGCCGGCGTTACGGACTGGTGGGTCAGAACGGTATCGGGAAGAGTACTCTGCTACGAGCTTTAAGTCGAAGAGAACTCGCTATCCCTACCCATATCTCTATACTTCACGTTGAGCAGGAGGTACCTTTTCTCCCGAGACTTGTGCAATGCTGCCTAATTGGGGTTCTAACGCTTTGTCCTCGGTACAGATTACTGGAGACGACACACCCGCTCTGCAAGCAGTCCTCGATGCGGATGTATGGCGAAAACATCTTTTGGGTGAACAAGAAGTATAGACTTGACATCTCATCGTATACCAGAAAGTGTGCTAACGCAGCACCAGAAAATCAGCAAGCAGCTTTCCGAGCTGGAGGCTGAACGGTCGTCGATGGCAGACACATCCACAGACGCCGAAAAGCTCGACAGACACAGAGAAGGTCTAGACACTACGCTCAGCGACATTCACGCAAAGCTTTCTGAGATGGAGTCGGACAAGGCTGAGTCTCGAGCTGCAAGCATACTCGCAGGTCTAGGCTTCTCGGAAGAAAGGCAGCATTATGCCACCAAAACCTTCTCTGGAGGTTGGAGGATGAGACTGGCGTTGGCCAGAGCGCTCTTCTGCGAGCCAGACCTGCTTCTCCTTGACGGTAAACGACCTCTTAATCCCCCTCAAGAAGCTGGCTGAAATTTCATAGAACCGTCCAATATGTTGGACGTCCCCTCCATTACCTTCCTCTCCAGCTACCTCCAATCTTACCCAAGCACCCTCCTCGTCGTCTCCCATGACCGAGCCTTTTTGAACGAAGTAGCAACCGACATAGTTCACCAGCATTCTGAACGCCTCGACTATTACAAAGGCGCTGACTTCGACTCCTTCTACGCCACCAAAGAAGAGCGCCGCAAGACGGCCAAACGCGAGTATGAAAACCAGATGGCCCAGCGTGCCCATCTGCAAGCATTCATCGACAAATTCCGTTACAACGCTGCCAAGTCTTCGGAAGCTCAGTCTCGGATCAAGAAACTCGAGAAGATGCCCATACTTGAAGCCCCAGAAAGCGAGTACACTGTCCACTTCAAGTTCCCCGAGGTGGAGAAGCTCTCGCCACCTATCATACAAATGACCGGTGTCTCCTTCGGCTACTCACCCGAAAAACCCCTCCTCAGAAACATAGACCTCGACGTCCAACTCGACTCCCGCATCGGCATCGTCGGCCCCAACGGCGCAGGTAAAACCACCGTCCTCAAACTCCTCATCGGCCAACTCCAGCCCTCGGTCGGCCTCATTTCCCAAAACCCTCGTCTGCGAGTTGGCTTCTTCGCCCAGCACCACGTCGACGCCCTTGACATGAATGCCAGCGCCGTCGGCTTCATGGCGAAGAACTATCCCGGTAAACAGGACGAAGAATACCGACGCCACTTGGGCGCTTTCGGCATCACCGGTACCACCGGCCTGCAGAAAATGGCGCTGCTGTCTGGTGGTCAGAAATCCCGAGTTGCGTTTGCGTGCTTGAGTCTTACGAATCCGCATATCCTTGTTCTGGACGAACCGTCCAATCACCTTGACATCGAGGCCATGGATGCGCTGTCGAGTGCGCTGAGGGCGTTCCAAGGAGGCGTGCTCATGGTCAGCCACGATGTGACGATGTTGCAGAAGGTGTGCTCGAGCCTATGGGTGTGTGATGGTGGGAGCGTGGAGCCGTTTCCCGGGGACGTAAAGGCTTACAAGAAGCGCATCATGGCGCAGGCGAACCAAGCTGGAGTCGTCCAGGCGCAGAAGTGAGAGGGCAGTAGAGTAGATAGGAAGGGGGTAGAATCCGTACTTCTAGATCACGATGTCATCCACGTCTACTGAAGCCTACATTTAATCAATTTGAAAGATGTTCGACTCCATGAGACGGGTGTGTAAACGGGCGGGAAAGAGGTAGTAGCAAGGGCACAGCTAACGAGCCTGGCAGCTCGGAAGCAGACGACACGGGCAACGTGCCGGAAAAGTGGTACGATGGTCATGTCTCGATTGAAAAGTTTTTATTGTTGGCTGTGCCCGAGAGCCACTATCGACGCTGCCGACCCTATCCCGTCGCCGGAAGCGAATGTATACAAAGTATTGAGCCAAGCCGTGAGCCGTCCATCCAAAAAAGGAGTCTCGTAACAATGCCGCTGCCTGAATAATCGTCGTCGCTCGATAAAACCTCATGAGAGAAGAGATGTACGCAAAACCACCAAGAAAGTTGGATTTCTTATCCCTCCGTTCGGGTGAGCATGTCCGTCAACCCCTTCCACAATCCGCGCCCTCACAACCTCAAGGCCTCCAAAATCTGCGTTGCCATGTTCTTGTAATGCCACGTCCCCCCAGCCACCTTCTTGAATTGGATCCCATGCAAACTAAACAGTGGCACTTTCACTATGAATATCTCAAACTTTACCACCATGTTCCCGCCAACCTCACTTTCCACATGCGTCGTTGTTTCCCCGGCCGGCGTTCTCTCGCCCGCTTGAGAACGTCGTCGAGCGGCGCCAACTCCAATAGCGCTATCATCTGATTCGTCAGAGGCTGTGAATGAGGTATCAGGGGCTGGGTGCTTGCGCGATGGGTTGCGGGGGATGTGCGCAGGCTTCTCTGACGCTTCTTCATTGCGTTCGCCGCTTCTCAAGCCACCGGCGAAACTGATTCGCCGTCTGTTGCCAGATGGAAGTTCCGGGCTTGGAGGGCTATTGTCAGGGCCGCGATTGAGATCGATGCTGGGAGCGTGGCGGCAGCTGAATCCGCCTTTGATATCGGTGTATTGTACTCCTAGTTGCTTGAGTACACGGACGATATCCATGCGGATGACGGGCAGAGGTTTGTTGCTTGTGGTGGAGACGCTGAAGAGACCTTTGAGGTAGACTGGTTTCATGTTCTCAAGACTCTTGTTGGGACTATCAGCGCCTGCTGCCAATTCTTGGTCCGGTTCTTCTGGTACATTAGCCTCGTGGGCTTCTTGTCTTAGAGCGCGTCTAGCTTGTATGCTTTCACGTCGCGCGTGACCAAGAGACTTGGTGCGTGTGGTTGCAGCCCGGGCGTTAAGAACACTCTTCTGGTCGATCGGCGGAGGCTCGCTTGCTTTCGGTTTGTGACCGCTGATGCTAGACCTCTCAGAGCCACTCGTTAAGGGAGGCTCGATGGCCGGAATCGAGCCTTGCCCTTCAGATACGCCTCGATGCGATTGCCGCTTTCGGTACTCAGCAGAATTGACGCTCGTGGATCGATCCAAGGTATTTTTCGTCCTCGATCTTGCTTCTAGCGTGCCCGGGGGCGTTAGCAGCTCAGCTTGATGAGGTGTGCTACCGCCGGGGTGGAGCATTGTCGTTGGGGTTGGCTCTCTATTACGAGCTCTCCGCACACTGAAGCTTTTCCTTGGCGTCGTGGATGTATCCGTAGGTGGCTGCACCTGCACTGACGGAGAGTGCTGGGCTTCTGATCTGGGCTCCTTTGACCGCCGCGTGCTGAATCTTCGAAGAAGTCCAACGGCAGCGCTCTCTTTTTTGGCGGGCTGCTGTTCATGGCCTGGCGTCACGATGGCTGGAGGTACACCGGGAGGTACATTGAGATTGACTTTCTTCAAGCCTTCTGTCACGTCTTCTTCTCCATGTGTCCTCGACCGTGCTCTCGAGCGGCCACCTGTGGTCTTCTCACCAGGCATCTCGTAAGCCGAAGCGTTGGTGTATGCTGCTTCGGGTGCAGGTAGGTCGGGGATCTTTAGGGGCTTCTCGCCTGGAGACATGGGCATGCTCAGTGCTCCAGGGTTAGCTTCTATACGTTCCCTTTCTTTCTTCTCTCTGACCAAGTAGTAGATTGATATGAGGGGACTGAAAGCGTTGACAGGGTCTGAACCAAGCTGCACTGCGTCAGAAGACGCATTTGGCAGAGTTTCTCGACTTGTGACGGAACTTCGCCGCTTGTAGAAGTCGAAGACACCCCGTTTCTTTTCACTGCCCATAGCATGGACAGCGTGCTCTCGGGCATTGTGTCTTACAGCATTCTGGTACTCCTCAGAGCCCAAAACTTTTGTTAGCTCACGTTCGATGAAGTCGGGTTCGCCAAAGTCGAACCCATGCATTTTCTCAATTATTTGGGGATCTAGAGGCAATTGTAGAGGCTCTCTCGGAGGAAGGTAATTTTCAGGAGGTGAATTGAAGCCTTTAGTGATCCACGGATGGTTCAGTATCTCGCCAAGACTGGCTCGTTGTTTCGGATCTGTCACAAGCATTCTGGAAATGAGGTTTTTGCATTCTAAAGGGTATTTAGTGACCAGATCGAAACAATGCTGAAGAGTTCGCCCGCTTACCTGGGGAAAGCCACGTTGGGTAGTCGACCACACCTTTCTTTATCTTCGCATGCAGCTGTGGCATACTTTGATCATCGAAAGGCACTTTCCCACAAACCAGCACATATAGGACGATACCGAAACTCCAGATGTCCACTTCAGGGCCTGTGTATTGCCTTGCTTGCAGCAGTTCCGGCGCAGCGAAATACAAACTACCACAGAACGTCTTGAGATGGCTCCTTGGTGAGAACAGGTTGCTCAAACCGAAATCGATAATCTTGATATCCCCCGTCTTGCTTATCAAGATATTCTCGATTTTCAAGTCTCTGTGAACGATGCTATTCCGATGGCAATAGTCAAGGGCACTTGCTATTTGCCGACCAAACTTTCTAGCCTGCTTTTCCTTTAACCTGCCATGAGAGATGATATAGTCCAGCATTTGACCGCCGTTCACGTACTCAAACAGCATGTACCAATGGTAATCTGTGCGCACAACATCTCGCATCGCGCAGATGTATGGGTGGTTGAGCAAAGTGACGATAGCTGCTTCCCTGGCAGTCCTGACTTCCTTGGAATGATCTGCACGTTCACGATCTCGATCATTGCGATGCTCGTCCGTTGATTGCCGGGGCACGATCTTGACAGCAACCTGCTCTCCAGACTCTAAATTCTTAGCCAGCTTTACTTTGCCCATGCTCCCTGCTCCTATAGTTTTGCCTAAAGACCATTGTCCTGTTTGCGCAGCAAGTGTTGTCCTCCTCTTCAGAGGTGTAGTGCTTCCAGAGGCAGCAGCGGACTGTATTCTGGCAGCAGTGGGTGTTGAAACAGCTGTCACGCCATCGCTGCTGGCTACCGCAGTAGCGGTAGACATCCTTGAGGTGTTGCGCGACTGACTTGGTCTCGAAGAAGTTCTGCGAGAGTCCCGAGTAGACTCGGTTCGCTGGGGCGGTGGGGCAGCATAAGATCGCTCTCGAGAAGAGCTGCGGCGAGAAATCGAAGGCCTAGCTAGGTTGGTGGTCTCATGATCTTTCCGAGCGACACCAGCGAGAGAAGCCTGATCGGAGGCCGTCGTGGGACGGGAATATGATTGAGATTGCGAATTTGATCGCAAAGGTCCAGTGGATCCTGTTGAGGGTTTGGTAGCCGTAGAGGGGGTCCTGTGAGGTCGATCTGTTGTGGGAGAACTGTATGAGGGCTGTTTTCGTGAAGAGCTGCGCACCACAGAGGGAGAAGCCGTTGAGGCAGCCGACATCGATTCTTTCGAGGGAATCGTGTTCGGGGGAAAGTTGATATGTGAACGTCCAGTAGCTTAGAGACTTAAGCCTCCTGAGGCAGTTACCTGACTACCGCTTTGGTGACTGCCAGCGGATGGAGATGCCGCTACTTCTATGAAGAATTGGTCTCTTGGATGGGTGTGAGTATGCCGTCTCTTTGGTCAAGAGGCCGCGTCGTTGGAAAATACGAGTAGCAAGCTAGTAGACCGAGAAGCTCCCTTGCCGTAAGCGACTAGACGTGGATGCGACTGACTGGGCTTGGTTATGATCAGATGTCGAGGCTGCCAGAGTTTCAGTGAAGTCTCAAGACTTGGTCAGTACGAGAATGCTAGAAAGAAGTCGCGTAGGGTTGGGGTGGTTAGAGGTAGATATCAGCTTGGACAACGCGGCCTGCAGGGTACGGAGTATGGCCGAGGAGGATAGAGGGGCAGCTCCGGGGGGGGGGAGGATTATAAGGACAATGCTTTGAAACTCAAGAACGTATGGTCATCAATAGACTGAATATCAGCAGTCAGGTATGAGATAGTACTTTCTCTTTATGCCTTATGGAGAAAGATGGAATCATGCTTGTCAATACTAAAAAGTACTGCATACTCTGCGGCAGAATTGGCAGGTCAGGTCAGTCTACAGGTAAAGTCTAACCCGCACACCAGCCTCACTCGCGATCCCTGAGGCTTGGCGAGACTTGGCTTGGCACCGAGGCTTGGCGTCACCATTCTTCCCCTTCAAACTTCAGTATTTGCCAGCTCCGCCGTACTAATATCTTTTGGGAATAAGCTTTACTTGTATACCTATTTCGCCATTGCATTGTGAGGTTGGAGTAGCACACGGCCACTTTCTTCTTTTAGAAATGTTCATGTGCGTACTACATTCTCTATCAATCTAAAGCGGAAGTCTAGACTTCAAGAATTTTGCACAATCTCGAGCATGCCTCACATTCATCACCATGGCCTACAAGCGATCGCGTGCGACCTTCGAAGCAGACCTTACTGCTCAACAGTCGCCATACGTCATATACGGTACTCCACTTCCACCTCTGGATCCAGACATTCGCGATGACGGTACTTACGTGCCCGTGTGGAAGCAAGAGGTCACAGACGAGCAAGGAAGGAAAAGGCTGCACGGCGCCTTCACAGGTGGATTCAGTGCTGGGTAAGCCGCAAATGGCCCGAAAGCATTGAGGAGAAGCCTCACTGACGTCTGACACATAGATACTTCAATACCGTTGGATCCAAGGAAGGATGGACGCCTTCCACCTTTGTCTCGTCTCGGACAAACCGGAAAAAAGATGCCCCTGCGGTTCAGCAAAGACCGCAAGACTTTATGGACGAGGAAGACATGGCCGAAGCTGAAGAGGCCAGAAAGGTACAGACTGCGGATGCCTTCGCAGGGCTTGCATCTACAGTGGGAGAACGATCGCAAGATGATACGTTCATGGACATCCTGAAGACTAGCGGGGAGACGATGGGGGTAAAATTGTTGAAGAAGATGGGCTGGCGCGAGGGCCAGGGTGTGGGACCAAAGGTCAGGAGAAAAGCAAGGCTAGAGGAGGACCAGGAGCCGGGTGGTGGGTCAGATCAACAAACTCACCTTTTTGCGCCAGAGAATTCGCGTATGATATCCTTTATCAGAAAGAGTGACCGCAAAGGCCTGGGCTTTGAAGGTGACGGAAGGCTTTCAGAGAGCAGAGATGTCGCTGGGATGACTAAACCTACAGACCCGGCCAGTGATGACGAGGAAGAAAGTACAGCCTTCGGAGCTCCCAAGAATAGTAGTAAGACCAAAAACAAAAAGCCAGAACGCAAAGGTGGATTCGGCATGGGTGTTCTCAACGACAATGGCTCTGACGACGAGGATCCTTATCAACTGGGCCCATCGATATCCTACAATCGTATCATAGGAGGCGACAAGAAGAAAAAGAAGAAGCTCGAAGCCAGTAGATCTTCAGCCAATCCGTTGCTCAACAGCAAACCCGTCTTCATCTCCAAGAAAGCTGGTGCAGGGAAAGCTAGTGCGGGTTTTCGAAGATGCCACGATGGCCGTCTACCTTTGGATGGCTTCGTTCTCTCCAGCAGTTTAGATCCTTTTTCCTCAATCCTCTCACAAGATGGCAAATACCCTCCTCCCAAGATCCCCCCAGACTGGAAGTCTTCCAAGACGTCCTCCAACCTTAAAGCATCCGCCTCAGCCCAATCAGTCTATCAGTCTCCAGCCACCATCGCCGCCGCCTCGAAGCTCTCCCCCAAATCTCGCGCCGCCCTTCTAGGCGAAACCCTTCTTCCAGGCAAATCAGTATTCGACTACCTCAACCCCAATGCCCGTGCCCGCATCGCCTCCGCAACCAACAACCCCAACCTTCCCCCTGCCTTAGGCGAAGCAGACGCTCACCTGTCCTCATCTCATCCAAGAACACTCTCCTCGCTCATCCCATCCTTAGCCAAAGAAACCGCCCTTACGGCCCTCAGCCGAGGAACAGCAGGCTGGATGCCCTACGCCGAAGACCCCGCCAAGCGCTCTCGCTACCGTCTCTACCTCGAAATTTGCGCGAGCCTACGCCCAGAAGGAACCCTACCCGATCGAGCCCCGGGCGCCAGTAACGATGACTGGGTCAACGAAATGAACGAATTCGCGCACGCGGCGCAGATTTTCAAGCCTGTGACCGGCATCATGGCTTCGCGTTTCACATCCTCATCCTCAGCTCCGAAGCTCGCATCTGACAACATCAAATTGGAAGGCTCTACAGATGCACCGGGGGATTCACAACTACTCACACAACCTACTGCTAAAGCGAAGACACCCGCTGAAGAAGCGGCCACCGTGGGTATGTACGGGCCTCTCACTCGCTCAGTGGAGAACTTCTACCCTACGCGGTTGCTGTGTAAGCGCTTCAACATCAAGCCTCCTGCGCACGTACAAGTAGATCCTGGAGACGTGGCCCCTGAGCAAGGAAATGGAGCACCGCCACCAATGCATTCAAGTGCGATGCCGCAGAAGCGGTTGGAATTGGTTGGGAAGAGGGATATGGATGAGTTGAGGATGAGTGGAGGTGGGATGAGGAGTGTGGCGGTGAAGGTTGAGGACGAGGGTGGTGGAGAGGAGATGGGAGAGGGTCAGGGCATGGAAGAAGTCGTGGTGGATCCGGAGAGGAATGAGGCGATTGAGAAGGAGAGGCCTGGTGACGAGATTTTTAGGGCCATTTTTGGTAGTGACAGTGAAGACGACTGATGAGAGCTCCTAACCCTTTCTCCGCATGGATCATTTTCAAGCGATTTTGAAACTTCTTGATATTGCAGCTACGGCGCTTTCTCAATACTGGGTATCATGTCGTAGATGACTCCATTTCCTTCATAGACCCTTACGCCCTCCTCCCCCTGGTCTTCTTGCCCTGCACCGCGCCCTCATCCTCATCATCATTATGGCCCTTCCTCAGTCCCTCCTCCAGTCCCCACTCCTCTTTATCATACCAATCTTCCCCGTCGCTCATCTCCCCCACATGTCCCTCCGCCTTACACCACTTAAATACCGTCATCCTCTGCCGATCTGCTTTTAACAAACCCTGATGCAGTTTCTTAGCGCCGCGGCACACTTCTTCTTGTTTTTGCACGTAAAGGATTAGCATGCGGCGCGTTTCCTCGGCTTCGGTGGGCGGGAGGCCGATGTCGCAGGAGGGGATGGCGGAGGGGGGAATTATGAAGAGGGGGTGGATTGGTGGGGGAATGGAGGAGGAGGGAGAAGCGGTGCGGGTGGTGGTTGCCGGAGAGTTGGCTGCTTGGGCTTGGGCGCGGGTTCGCATGCGGCGAGGGGAGGGTTTCGTTTCGTCGTCGGCATCGATACCATCCTCCATGACTTCGTCTCCTGTGTTTTCTGTGGCTAGGGCGGTGTCTCCATTAGTGGGAATGTCTGCTGCGGCAGGGATAGGACCGTCTGTAAGTGGGCTGGCCCGTGTTACGGTGTGGTCATTGTTGCCACTGTGCCCTGAGTTTCGGCCAGATCCCACATCTGTGTCCAGCGTATCTTCTGATTCGGCTGGGCCTGTGATCGAAGCTTCAGGACCCACTATGTCCACAATGTCGTCCTCAAAACACCTTTCCAACTCTTCGGAGTCCCCCGGCTTGGCTCCTTGACCTTCGGATACCTTGCCATTGGCACCTGTCATCTCAAGGTCCGGTAGGACGTTCAGCTTTGTGACCTCCTCTTCTTGTGCTTCATTAGGTGGGCTGGGGTGTAGGGCGCCATAGGCCGCTGCCTCGATTGCGTCGATGCTGTCTTCCTCCGTGGTGTCTTCGTGCGATTCGTTGGTATTGGCGAGCTCCGTTCCGGGCTTCGCTTCACTTCGAGTTCCCAATTGCCGGTCGCCATTGCCGATGCCATTAACCATTCTTTCTTGTGTGTGGACTCTTCTCGGACCCTGCGGGATCCCATTTGACGCGGTACCATTGTATAGGTGCTCTGTGCTGAACAATACCTCATCACTTTTGGAACAGAGTGAACCGCAAGGTATCCACGTTTGGTCTCCTCGCAGCTTCTTCAACAGTTGCTTGGCGTTGTTCAAAGTCTTCCTCTCTCTTTGCACCAATTCACAAGCATGTTGCGCCATATCTGTCAATGTAGATGAAAGATATGGGATGGAAAGCGAGGGATGGTTCAGCAGGCTCGCAGGAGACGTCAGAGGTAAGAGTAGATCTATTGATTGCCATGATCAGCACTTGAATTGGTGAGATAGCTAATATTTGCTTACTTTCGAGATGAATGTCAGCATATGGGTTGTCTTCCGCAGCTCGCGCATCAGCTTCCCCGTCTTCGTCCTCATCCTCAAGCTCTTCTCCGTCTTCATCGTAGCGCTTGGGGTTTCGGCGAAGTATATTTCTGCGGTAGCCGGCATGCTCAATCGTCTGGCGGAGAATGTCAGCCTCGTAATCAGTAGAAGCGCCATCGTAGATTTTAACCCACCCGCTTGTAGGCCTTGGCCCCGGGGTTTCTTCCTGATTGTGCATCTTGCATGTGATGCACCTTACGCTTGAGTTTGTTCCCACGATTCGTAGCTTGGAGGTATGGATCGTCAGAGTCGGAAGCTGTAGGGAGAAATGTCAGTGTATTTCTGACAGCAGACCCTCGGTATACAATTTTACAGTCTTGATACCGGGCAATAGTCAGTTTCATGCCCAGTATTGTATCTTTTGTCTCTTGAGTCAACCTAGTTTGCGCCATTGCGGGCGGCATTGGCCAGGAGCCTCCACGAATCGATTTTGGGGTTTCGGGGAGAACTGCGTGTGATTTGACCGACGAAGGATGGGTAGTGGCCACAGTCTTCAAAGCATGGAGAACGATGGTGGAATTGGTGTGGGAGAAGGGCGGGCAGTTGAACAATGCAAGCGGGTGTGCTGCAAGATGTATTCGGGAAGGTCCGGTTGAAAAGTGAAAAGGGTGAAAGATCGGGGCGGGCAAGTAGGAAATGGATGCAGTAAGTCGCTCTTGCAAATGAGCAGAAGTGTCTTTGGTTGGGGGGATTAAAGAGGAAGAGCAGGAGCGATGTAGGAGTGGATGGTTGGATGGTGTGGTGCAGTGACTACGGGCGCCAATTCAAGTCGATCCTCAGTTGTGAGGTCATTCTCTGCGGAATGTTCCGAAACATTAACGAGCTTAATTTCTCTTATTTCCCTTTCAACTTTTCAATTGTGTTGAGTCATTATTTTCCACGGGAGAATTGAGAGTTGGAAGAGGTTACCGACAATGCACCATATTCACCTGATGTTAGATACGAAACACAATGTGTTCGTCGAGCATATCAGAGTATCTACGTGCAAAAACATTGACAAGAGTAGATGCTGCATTACACGAGTACGAGTAGAGCTCTTGCCTAGAACTAGATTGAATGTACATGGACGCTTTCCCTCCACCCATTTCTCGCATGTCTCGATCACTCAGTTCCACATTGACTACATGCATCCCATTCGAGTCATGTCCCACCGTTGCAAGCACACAAACCAGCTGCTCTTCGATAGGCTTGCTTTAGGATTTGGAATATATGCGCCCCATGTCCACACTTGAGATCGTATCCTCAATCAGAGGAGGGGGGGCAGATGCGGAGAAAACGGCCATGGCGAGCGGCGCATGATGAGAGTTCAGGGAAACCATGGTACTGAAATATGCACTACACAATATATCTCCGATGGAACTTGTAGCCTTGCATTTTGTCGTAACATGAATTGGTCATGATCAGAATCGATCTGAATGCTTAGAAGCGAAATTCAACCTCAAGTACCTTCCTGTTATTCATGACCTAGGTATCGCAGAATGAATTGTGCGGTGGTTCTCTGGTGCCACAACTCGACGTTTTCGGCATGGCGTGCACCACAAGTTACATTCCAGGTAAAACACCCGACTGGGAACGTTGAACTTCCGCCAAAAATTTCCCCGGTGGTTCGAAACTGAGAGGTCCAAGTCATTGACGAAGGCTGGTAACGGCATCGCTAGACGGTCCGGCTCTCATGATCCACCTATCAGAAGTTTCAGAACCATGAACTCGCTGCCGTCCGCTGCCAGCTGACTAGTGAACGCGAGCGTCTAATATGCTTTCCGGCTGCTTGGACGCAAGCATTAGAAAGATCACCGTCAACCTACCTTCGAAACGTGCTAAAGTCACAATGTCAGTTAGGAAGTAAACAGACGACGTCTGAACAACATTGTGCTATCAATTATGGTCTAGCCCGATGCTGCCACTATCCGTCCTGACCCCTGTCTCAGTCGCATCCTCGCATTAGTGAACCATTTTCCCTGCGATTGCTGAGGATATGGCGGCTTGTTGAGCGTATCGGAGAATAGCCTGGACTGCTTTCGATTTGGTAACGTTTGGGGGCCAAAAAGACGAACTGCAGTCCGCATGAAGAAATGAGGAATGTGCACGTTGTAGCACCCTGCCAGAGTGGTCAACTTGACTCGTAAAACATGTGATATCCCAACTGCACGCATCGACTTGGAGTTGACTCTACTGCTGATCTCCCAACTTGGAGAGGCTAGCTGTAAAGGTGTCAGAGAATGTCACGCAATCCTATATTCACACTGGGGAGGGAGAATGCCATGGTCGTGGATCCCAGAGTTCAGTCAACACATTTATTTAGCGCCACACTAGTAGAGCAGGGCTCCGTTCTGGATCATTCCCACCGCACTGGAGGATACCGTGGTAGCTGTACAGTGATGCCTGCAATGATTGGTTGAAGCCTATCATGCATTCGGTTCTGAGATCAGCTTCATAGAAGTCCCATTTGGCCTTCGACTGGCTTGAAAGAATTAGATGGTCTGGTCGACAGATCCGGCGAAGAGGCTCTGGGCTGGAAGCATACTGTACTCCTTCCGGCGGACATCGTCCCAACATCACCTCTAACCTCTATGGCCACCGTTTGCCTATGGACAAAGGAAGTCCTCCCCTGCCGCCAACTTTTCCTTCCTGTAGGCAGTGTTGGCAAGGGTCGACAGCAACGGACAAAGACTATCTGGCGGGTAGTGACCGTCGCCGCTTTGGGGCCTGCATAACTTCTAGAAGCCTTGGAGCTGCACTTCCCGATTGCTGCATCCGGAGTTGGCATGGTAAGACCGCAATCCAGATGTCCGCAACAGGTGCGTTCTACTCATCACCTCATGATGAGCCCACTTCCTTGTGATTTCCTCTGTTTCCTCCATGATCCACATTTCTGACACAAGATTGAGACCTCCAGCCTCCAGAGTTTCCATACTTCAGTCAACAACAATTCTATAGGGCAACGTGAGCTCCGCAACCCTCCAGAACTTAGGCATATCGAGCAGCACATTGAATAGGGCATCTGGAGGCTACGCCAATCGGTAGATTTGCCAATCAAGACACGAGGGAAGAGGTCACTCACACGCGGCAGTCAAGTCGGGAACACACCGCTCTTTGGCGACGTAATACTTGGGTAAATTCCAACCAGCTCAACAATAGTCAGGCATATTCTCAAGATAACGCAAGCTCCAATCCGGGCTCGTCCATACGTCAATCATGTCTGTGGCGGCTATGGTAAAACAGCCTCCGCCAACGCCTCCAAGTGTCGACGGCCGCCAGCTTCAGGATGGCTTCGGTCACCTGGTGCAGCACAACGCCCGAGGCGAGCACCAAGCCAACATATATGCCTTGGGCAACAGCCCATATATACCTTCTGGAGCCACCTCATTCGATAACACTCCAGAGCCAGAGATTGGCCAGTGGTATATGGACCAGTACGGCAACAAAAGCTTTCGCCTCTACCAGGAACAGAACGACCTCGGCGTGGATATGAGTTTCGTAAGTCGCACCAAGAGGTTGGCAAGTCTCAAGACGGACGACGCGAAGAGGCTAATACAAAGCAGGATGCATACGGACAGCAGGTCTTCCATCCTCAGCAACAGGGTGTGTACAACCCTTATGCTCTCCAACAGCAGCACGTAAGTCCAAATGCAGCCGTCCAGCATCAACAGAAGATTGATCGGTTCATACAGCAATACCCCAACCCTATGATCCATGGTAGGGCGCCTCCTACACCAGAAATGGCTGATCAAAGCGCGCCACAAACGCGATCAACGAGGCAGAACCGATTAGGCGCCGGCTCTCGCCATCCTTCAGGCTCCCCCAGACCGCGAAAGGCTGCCCGGAAGAAGAACACTGTGAAAACAAAGACGCTTAGTGGTCCGCTCAGTGAGTTGACAAAGGATATGATAAACATCCAGATCAAAGACACGGAGGCCTGGGTCAACAGATCTGTAGAAGATAGGAGAGAGGAGGCAAAGAAAGACAACTTCGTGAAGCGTCCCTCGAACTCCTTCATCCTGTACAGATCCGCATACGCAGACAGAGCCAGAGCATGGGAGAAGTCGCCCAATCACCAGAAGATATCTTCGCTTGCTGGCGAGAGCTGGGCGATGGAGCCTCCAGAAATTCGGAAGCAATTTGATGCGTGGGCCAAGGTCGAAAGAGAGAATCACGCCAAAGCATTCCCGGACTATAAATTCCAGCCACAAACAGCCAAGGCCGCGAACCGCAAGCGCAAAGGAAGAGCAGGTGATTCAGAAGACGAGCTAAGCGACAATGGCTCGGACTATGCATATGCACCAAATGGAGCAGGCTGGTCACTGAAGCCTAAGAAATCAAAAAGGCCTTACCGTGAAACCAGCTACACGCCAAGCGGAACATCCCTTGACGAGTACGACCCCAATGGTTTCGACGCTGCGGAACTCTTTCATCATCCGTCCTCTTACCAAACACATAATCCTGGGAAACCTCTGCCTGCCGCTTTGAACCAGCAAGCTCTTCACAACCAATACTACCAGACGACAAGCCATCCGAATCAAAGGATGGCCCATCTTGGCCACGTCGAGGATGTCTTCGTTCATCCGATCGACGGTCCATCCGAGTACCATCACCCGGCACTGCCAGTGATAGGGATTCCAGGTGCATATCATCACGAGCTGCAGGGCGAGGATAGCCGACAGCAGATGATGAGCGGCAATTCACAGCTTGACCCAATGTTGGCAAGCTATGACCAAAGCCATCCTAAATATCCTAGTACCAGTGGTAACGAGCATTTCAATCAGTCGATGAGCATCCAGGCGGAAGAATACCAGACGCCAGCATATTCGCCCGTTCTGAACGACTTCGAAAGCGAGCATGAGGACGCAGAACCGGAGATGGGGTCTGATGAGTGGTTTGCCCAACAAAGAGATCGGTCGTGAGTTCACCTGAGTTGAGATCCTGCCTGACCGGAGTTGTCTTGGGGCATCCATGGTATCCTCATTTCTTGGGCGGAGGGAGATAGCCTGGTCTTCTTATCCATTTATAGAAGGCGCTGTCGCTGGTGTTATAGAGTTTCCTTTGCAAATCAAATTTATAATAAGACTTTCCAACTCCTACTCCACCTAGTCATGCGCCAATTCGGCGAAGAAATCGGAGCATTGAATAGAGCATTAAGCGGTCTTTCATCACCCCGGTCTCCAACCCTTTTCCAGTTTCCTGGCAACAAGGGCCTCGTCTCTCCACACCATTCCCTCTAACGGACTAAGAACCCTTTCGAACCATGAAACAAAGCTTCAGGAATTTTATGATCAGCTTGTCAAACGCGCGTGGGACGTCATGTCAGCGGAGCACTTTGCGCCTATCGGAGTAGACTTTGTGAACGGGTGTCAACAGCTCAGCGGGCAGGTCCACGGAACGTGGAGCAAGCACAACCAAGACAATTACTTTGATACTGCATGTTCCCGACAGCATGCTTCCATTGTCGTTCTCCGGCTTTCCGGAATGTTCCAGGTGTCTTATGACTAAGCAGAGTAGGGCCGACGTCTTGTGAAGATCATGGCGGACGTCAATGCTTCTCTGGTCTGCTTTACCGTAAGCATATCCTTCTCAAGAAGAAAAGTCTACTCGTTGAGAAAGTCTAAGGAGCATGGTACAGGAAAGAGTCCATCGCTATATCCTGATACGCCACCGTCTATCTTGCTCTAGGTTTCAAGGCTGGAGAGGAGGGTGTTGGACGATGGACAAAGGCACGAGTACCAGGGTTTGAAGGATTTTTCATGTATGACATAAAACATAGTGTCGGCAAAGTAGAGCTAGTCTAGGTGGTTTGCAAAGAGTCGTTGAGAATTTCGACAACGGCTCGTGGATATAGGACTTCTTACCAACAGAGTACCAGAGGACTTCCATTTCGACATCCTAATGAATACTATCTTTCTGCAAGAAAAGGAGAGGCCTTTGAGCCAACGAAAGGTGCTGCCGTCATTGGTTCCTGTGTCTCGGAACACAATTTATATATGGCGCAATGGCACAAGAATCGATGGACAAGGTGATTGATGTCTATATCCTTGGCACGAAGTCAAGTGATTTTCGGCTTGCGGGTAGGCCCGGTCTTGGCATTGTTCGTGAAGACGCGAGATTTGGCCAAACTCAATGTTTGGCGACTGCCAAGCATACCATTACAGCATTTGGCATCCATGGCAAAGATGAGGTGGATCTTAGAGCTTTGAGCAACTGTGCATACGCTTGGCTGGGTTAAAGATTGATCCAAAAGTCACCATGTATGGTGACCATGCCTTCAAGCTTGTGAGTTCTCCCCACATTAGAAGTACAAACAATTGGAAGGGTACTGAAGACTACCACCCCAGGTCCAACATGCCAAAAGAACACAGGCCTTAGTTCATCTACCACACTATCAGACCGAGCTCGTCCGAGAAACCACACGCGAAGTACGTGACCTCGACAAAGACGTTTCCAACATCCTCGCTCCCTTCGAAGGCTCCTTCAACCCCTCCTCTGAACCAGCCACCGCATGTTCTGTCCTGGTCAATCATCTTTGCATGCGCCGTAACAAGCGGTGCCTCCTTGCCTATCACCGAGTCCGATCTGACAAGCTCGAGGAGATGTGCTGGAGTGGTAAGGATATTCTGGATCAAGAGCAACAGGCTGGCCGGCAGGGCAATGGAGAAGGGTCAGGCATGGCTTCAGAGGCAGGGAATCAGAGCTCGCTGAGTCCGGAGGAGGAGGAGTACATTCGCCAATATGGGGACATGCTGGCAGCATACAAAGGGCAATGGACGGATATTGATTTGACGGGGAGCTTGGAACCCCCACGAGATCTGTTCATTGATGTGAGGGTATTGAAGGATGCTGGGGAAATTCAGACTGAGTATGGGTATGATTGTCTTCCCCATAGGACACCGTGTTGGGAGTGGAGGTACTAATGCACAAGCTGTCAGGGCTATCACGTTGACGAAGAATAGCCAGTTTTTTGTGAGGCAGGGTGATGTCGAACGATTGATCGCTCAGGGATATTTGCAAAAGCTAAGCTAAAGACTACGCGGCATTGCTCCAGTGCTGTAATACCTACAAGGTGGACGGCTTGACTGTGGATCTTCGGTGCTACAGCGGCAAGGTGAGCCTGAAATTCCCCATGGAGCAACCCAATATCTGACATCCGAAGAAAGCTCCTTCGACTTATGTCAAAGTCATTCAGTAGCTTTTACTCCGCACTGATTTACGGGTGTTGCCTTCAATGGCTTTGGCTAGCACTGGCGCGAGTGAGGTATACATCCCTAGCGACGCCCATTTTAGAGCCTGCATTATGCATGAGAGGCGGGGTATTCTATCTGCGAGGAAAATCGGAGATGGACGGCAGCCGACTCACTGCAATTGTTTTCGAGTGACGATGGATGACAGCAGAAGCAACGCTTTGCTGTGCGTGTCGAATGAAAGATCTTTCAATGCAAAGCATTGATCAGACCGTCATAAATGCCATCCGACGGTACGGAATCTAGGGGAAGTGGAAGGTCTTCCCCACTTGGTGCGTAGGCGAAGGAGAGGCGATGCCAAATAATAGGACAATTGCTATCGAATTCTTTTTATCTACATATAGTGCTTGTAATTCCCGATCATGCAGCGGCGAGATCACGCCGACATACTCTCTGAATATGCATGATACCTAGGTATGCATTCTCCGCATGCATCCCAGCTACACTAAAGTATGGCGGCGCTGAGGGGTTGGTGGGGGAAGGTTAAACTGGAAAAAAAAATCTCGAGCTTAAACTTGTAGTGGGGTACCCTTAACTAGCAACTAAGCAAACCGCAAAATTCAACAAACCTCTCAAAGGCATGATGGAGTACACTGCCACATTCTCTTCTCTTCCCTTCTTCATTCACTCTCTTCCTGGTCTTCTTCTGCTTACCCTGCAAGTCCCGGGTTGCCGTTCTTGCGGCACATCCAGTCATTTGCTTGCTCACATCGCCATGCATCTGCACGTATCACGCCTTATGTCGTGAACCTGTTGGAATCTGTTGGGATCCAAGAGACCCCGGAACGTGGGGCGGTCGTAGGACTCTCAAAGAACGTTGGAAATGCCAGGCAATCAGTCGAGTGGTAGTGGCAGGAACAGGAGTGGATCACAATTTGCTCGAATCCGTGGACAAGAACCTATGCCCTCCAGTGCGGACGGCAGTGACCATGAAGGCACGGACGAAATTGAGGACCGTGCCAGTGGGTTCTTTCGCCAACGAAACGAGTCTTCTCCCTCAAGGATGTCCTTTTCCTCTTCTTTGAACCAGAAAACACCCGCCAGATCGTATTTTCAACACTCTTTCCAAGACTCCCATGGTGCGCTCCAAACCATTCAGACTCTACCAAGTGTAGCGTACTAAATGTCGACAGCTCCGTTCAATGTCACAAGAAATGCCTCGCAAGGTGTACGAGAGGATACTGCAGAACTCGCGTCGTGGGCTCTGTCCTACATTGCCTCAAACCGCAGCGAGCATTCCCCCTCACGCCATCACACTCCCTCTACAGCACAGCACCACTCTTACCTAAGCAGTCAGTTAGACCAAGATGATCTAATCCGTCATGATTCAAATACTTCTTCCCGTCCAGAGGCTATCCAAGAGGTCTCCGAGCCCACATCTCCCAAAAGCTCGCATTCGTCACAGAAATCACAGTGCCACTCAGCTTTGACTGAGTTGATAAGAAACTCTCCTCCAACCGAAGAAGACAGCCACGGGACAGACGAAGACGAATCACCTTCTACTGCAGGCGTGCACCCAGTCACTGTTCGGGAGGGAATCATCTCACAACCGAGTGAGCGGACAACACTACTGGGTAAGAGAACCGCTTATGGTTCAATTAAAGATCTTGAGGGTCAGCTGGTAGCTAAACCTGAGCCGACAAATCAGATAAGAGCCGTCTTGCAACGATCCAGAGAACAGAGCGCTCGAATCTTCAGAGTTGCCTCCAACCCTAAGTCATGGGATCGGCAGCATGTATTGGAGTATGGGTTTCGCCAACCAGCTAGCTTTGTGCCTCCTGTGATACTTGGACTGCTACTTAACATCCTTGATGCTCTGTCTTACGGTGAGTTAAGAAAAATTGAGTACCTGTCAGAGCAAGTCGCTGATTTTTGAGTTAGGCATGATCTTATTCCCTCTCGGCAATGCTACTTTCACGGGTCTCGGACCCGAGGGAATCTCCATGTTCTATGTCAGCTGCATTGTTTCACAGCTAACATATTCTCTCGGCGGTAGCATCTTCAAAGGAGGGATAGGCTCCGAAATGGTAGAACCCACTCAGACTTCAGAGGATACAGTGCTAACAAATTTCAAGATCGAAGTTGTCCCTTTCTTTCATAAGATGGCATTCACCATTCTCGCAAAGGTGGGCGAGGGCGAAGACAAAAAGGCCGCTGTGCTCGCCACTACGATTGCTGCTTACGCCATGAGTTCCGTACTCACAGGGGCGGTTTTTTACATCATGGGATTATGCAAGCTTGGGTCCCTGATCGGCTTTTTCCCTCGACACATTCTGATCGGATGCATTGGTGGTGTTGGATGGTTTCTGGTTGCGACAGGATTGGAGGTTTCTGCAAGGCTTGACGGCAACTTGGAGTACAACATACCGACCCTGCAAAAGCTCTTCCGGTCTGATACCGTGGCTCTTTGGATCATACCATTGATCTTGGCTATCATCCTTCAAAACGCGAAACGATGGATGAAGCATCCCTTGACAGACGCTACATTTTTCTTGTCCATCATTGCAGTGTTCTATTTCTACGTTGCCGCCATTGAAGAACTCACTATACCCGAACTACGCAACAGAGGGTGGATATTTGCTGCACCAGACGCTGGGAAACCTTTCTATTCTTTCTACGAGCTCTACAATTGGAGACTAACGGACTGGAGGGCCATTTTATCATCGGTGCCTGCAATGCTTGCATTGACCTTTTTCGGGGTCCTCCATGTTCCCATCAACATTCCAGCTTTAGGTCTGTCGACTGGAGAAGACAATGTCGACGTTGACCGTGAGCTCCGAGCACATGGCATATCGAACGCCCTGTCGGGATTTTGCGGGAGTATCCAGGTACTTCTTTCTTGGTTGTGCGGCTGAAGCACTTCGCTGACTACAGAACAGAATTATCTCGTATACACGAACTCAGTGCTGTTTATGAGAAGTGGGGGCGACAGTCGAATTGCTGGTGTGATGTTGGCCGCTGCAACCTTTGGTATACTTGTCATCGGACCAATCATCATCGGCTTTATTCCGATCATGGTCGTTGGCGCACTCATATTCTATTTGGGACTGGATCTAATGAAGGAAGCCCTGGTAGACACATGGGGCAAAGTGCACCGCCTCGAATATCTTACCGTACGTTGCCTTCCACTTTACTATGGTGAATCACTCGAGCTTACCATATACAGATCCTTATTATCGTCGTTACTATGGGAGCCTATGACTTTGTCGTCGGTATTCTTGTGGGCATCGTATTGGCCTGTGTCAGCTTTGTCCTCCAAACATCCCAAGTATCTGCCATCCGTGGGAAGCTCTACGGAGGCGTGGCAAATTCGACAGTCCGGAGACATCCAATTCAACAGCGTTTCCTGCTTGAAGCTGGCAAACAAGTTCACGTTATGAAGCTTGCAGGCTATCTGTTTTTCGGTACCATTGTGGGCGTTGAGAAGCAGATCCGGGAACTGCTGCGGGAAGAGTCTTTTCGAAAACAACCAATCCGCTTCCTTGTACTTGATCTATACAACGTGGACGGCGTCGACTTCTCGGCCGGAGAAGCCTTTAAGCGGACCAACAGGCTACTCATTCAACAGGGAGTTCAATTGGTCATGTGCGGTCTCGAGATGAAGAGCGATGTTGGCAAGAGCCTCCGTAATGTAGGACTCTTTGACGATGATGACGGCGTCTACTACTCTAGGAGTCTCAATTCGGCGCTGGAGTACTGCGAGAATGAGCTCTTGAAGGCGTTCTATCATCAGCGGGATCTCGAGGTAGAGACAGAGTCAACTCCTGCTTTCCTGGGTAAGCCTGCTCTAAAGCTGCTGAGTGAATCTACTAATGCCTGCACAGAAGTGCCGAAGCCAGAGCAGACCAGTATACCATCTTCGGAGACTATTTTCAACTCCCCACGGAGGCATCATCTGCACCAGGTAGCCACAGCGACTCTCAGCGAACAGAACCCTGCACCACCTCAAAGATGGCAGGACTATCACCAACCTCTACAGCTCATTCTGCAGACCTTTTCGACCGTCTCCAATAAGCATGAAGATTTCTGGTACAAGGCGGCGTCGTTTTTCGTACGCAAGGAGTATGCCGCTGGAACCGTGCTCTACAATCCCGGCGATCGGCCCAATGGCTTCTACCTGCTGGAAAGGGGCATGCTCAAAGCGAAGTACGACTTTCCCCAAGGCAAATACTCAGAGCTCATCGTGGCTGGCACGACTTGTGGAGAGCTTCCCTTTTTCTCAGCTACCGAGAGAACATCGACGACTTACGCAGAGAGGAATTGCGTCACGTGGATGCTGGACGATGATCAATGGAGGAAGATGCAGGATCAGCACTCGGATATCTCACAGGAGTTGCTGAAGATAACCCTCAGACTTACAAGCGAGAGAATGGACGCCATTACCAAGTAAGTTCCGAACATCTAATTCCATCAACTTTTTGCTCACCTTTTTCAGGTACATGCTGCTCACGAGTGGATGAAATATGCTGTATGATAGCCCCTCGAAGACAAACGCACATGAGGTTTTGGGGTAGGGGTGTCTATGGGTCAGGGTCGATCTTTTGCATAGCGGCAGGAGTTTTATGAAGGCCAAAAATCCGGGTGGATATTTCGAGACGCAGGAAGGCAAGGCCATATCTGAAAGTCTTCTGAGAGGAATGTGACGGACGGATGCTGTTTTGATGGGTTACCAGCGTTTGTGCATGGATGTTTCGCAGACTACCTAGTCTGCAAAAGTCTGGATGTAGATAGATAAGGCTATCGGGAATTTGTGTACATTATCATTGGCTGTGGAGATCGAGATGAAAAAAGAAGTGTCTGTGTGTAAAGTGAAAGTCGAGATAGCGGACGTTGCGGGTCACACAACCTGCCAGTCCACTCACTCGTTGGAGGAGTTGAGCACATGGTCACATGCCTACTGACCTGCAGAGTGACAATGCGCCTCATGCTTGTCGGCGAGGGCGGCGGTCATGCGACCAAGGTCCCTTTTTCACCATATGTTCGCAGATAGAATATGCTTGGATCATTTCTGGGACAGAGGGGATAGATACCGTAGGGTTCCGTAGGTATGGAATTGTATTAATATCCTTTTATGACTTGCAGAGTTATCCCCGACATTAATTCACAGTATCCTCTGTTTCAAAGCAGCAGTGCTCGCCGAATCAAACTGCAAGGAGACCTCGAGACTTTGACCTTGGCATCGGCTAAGACACTAGCGTACCCGAGATTACCTTAAGGTAGGTACTTTACTATTCCCATTTTCCACTAGTTAAAAGCAAGCAATCTTAGCGCCTTCGCGTCTCCAAATAAAAAAATCCAAATCCAAAAAGCTTTCGAGACAATCTCCCTTCATTTGGCACACTTCAACTCCAACTTCTCAACATTTTCTTCACCTCCATTGACTGTGCATCAACTTGTCCTCCTTCTTGTCATTCTCTATACACTGATTTAGTGTCCTAGAGATACCTATACCCTACACAAAACAAAAGCTTTGCCTTTGTTGATAAATCGTCCAACGAGTCAATCGCACAACCACACTGAACCCTTAACCATCCAACTTGACACCTTTTCACATCAGACAAGAACATCAATTCTACAACCATGTCTGCAGCTACTGAGCAGCATTTGGCAGGGCAAGTGCCCATCACTGCAACTGCGTCCCAAGCTACCAGCGACCCCATCCGAGATCAAAACACCTCGGACTTGTCCCCTGAGTCCCGACCAGAATTAGGGATGAATGGAGTGACCGATGGTGCCACGGCCGCTGCTCCTACTGCCCCTAATGTCAGCAATGTGACCAAGGAGGAGAAGGTTGGAAAGGGGGAGGTCATGGTTGAGTCCCACCCAATCAATGAGGGCGTTCTGAACTACAAAGGTCCTGGCCTCAAGTAAGCCTTATCCGCTCTCTCCAAGGTTTGATGCATATCTAACATGGCGCCTTCCTTCGCTTAGGGGTCTCATCTTCTCCAAGAAGTACTTCTGGCTCAGCGATGCACCCTTGGAACATGGACACCTCTCTGGATACCTCAGCAACGAGAAGTCAAAGGACATCGCACATCCCAACGCTGCACATGCCAGCCAAACGGGTAAAGGTCTTCTCTTCTACGCTAAGCGCGCTGAGGATAAGGGTCATCCCCAAGGCATGTTCAATCTGGTCAGTATCCTACCTACCCGTTCAAGGATCAGCCTACTGACGTGGTCTGTACACCCTAGGCCAATGTTACCGACGTGGTAAAGGGCAACTTCAACGACTTTGGATTCAGTCTCAATGGCCACAAGCACAATTTCCAAGCCATCAATAAGTCAGAGAAGGATGCCTGGTTGGTAACAATCGAGACCAAGGCAGCTGAAGCCAAGACTGCACGTGAAGGCATCGTTGGCAGCTCTGGCTACAAGAGTCAGCTTGAGAAATACGGCATGTTGGCTCATTAGGATAGCTTGCACGATGCGCATGCTGATATATCATAGGTGCTGGTGCCGCTGCCACCACTGGTACTTCTCGCTCTCGATCTCGAGGAATGATGGCTAGCAAATCCCGCGAACGTAGGACCAAAGACACTACGACCCACACCACTCCTGAGGCAGCCGCCGCTGCGTTCGACACGACGCCTGAGACAGCGACCGGCATCCCCACCGGCGACGCTCCCAACCCTGTCGCGGACTCGACCACTGGTACGACCTCTGGCACGACTACAGGCGCTGCTAACGGTGCGACCACCGGCGAACACGTCGGTGAGGCCGCTGCTGGTGGTGCTGCTGTGGGTGCTGTTGCTGGCGCAGCCGCGGCTCGAAATGGCTCTACCTCCGAGGAAGAGAAATCCAAGGCGGCAAAAAAGAACCGCTCTCAATCTCGCAACAACAAACGTTCCAGTATATTCGGAGGCCTCCTAGGCAAAAAGGAGGACAAGAACCTAGATAAAGAGGAAAAGAAGGAAGACAAGGCCGAAGACAAGGCCATTAAGAGGGAGATCAAGAGAGAAGACAAAGCCGACATGAAGGAGCTCAAGAAGGAGGAGAAGGCCGAGAAGAAGGAAGACAAGGCCGTTCGAAAAGAGGATAAAGCTGTCGCGAAGGAGATCAAGCACGAAGACAAGGCCGAGAAAAAGGCCGAGAAGCAGGAGTTGGAGGAAGAGGCCAAGGAGGATAGGCTCGTTGAGAAAGAGGTCAAGCAACAGGGTGTTGCTAAGACTGGCGACTTCGACGCCGTTGCTGTTGGTTAGTAACCGGGTATCTTCCCTTCCACTGTATTCAGTCTAACTTCTCATAGCATCTCGTGTTATTGGGGAGCCCGTCGTTCCTGCTGAAGAAGCCGCCACTGGTGTTGGTGCCTCAGGCGTGGCACCGGTCGCTGGTGCAGAATCTACCGTTGCCGAGACCACCCCAGCCTCCACCACTCGGGAGACTGCACCAAAGCCAAACAAGAGAAACTCAATCTTCGGTAGTATCTTTGGCAAGAAGGATGCTGCAACCCCCGCTTCAACGGAGGTCCCATCAGCTGTTCCGGCGAAGGACGAGCAGTCTACTTTGTCATCCACCGCACCGCAACTTGACAGCCCTGTGACCTCGCCCACTGCTGAGACCACCGCAGCCACCACAGAAACCCCTGCTACAGCCGCTGAACCAACCACACCAGCGGCCGCTACCTCTCCTATCTCTCCTACCGATAAGCGTCGCACCTCTTTCTTCGGCAACCTCGGGACGAAGAAGGAGCGGAGGACTGGGGGCACATCCGACAACGAATTGACTGACGGCGAGGGCAAGAAGCAATCCTCCAGTGGATTTGGTGGGCTTCTCCGAAAAGCAAGCCGTGCTCAAAAGGGTTCCTCCCCAGCAGCCAGCAAGGATGCCGCCAACGTTCCGCTCCCGACCGACACCCCAGCCGATGCGACCAAAGCCGGTGAGACCCTCGCCGAGAAGCCAGCAATGACCGAAGGCGAGATCGGAAACATGACTGGAACCCACGAGCAGACTCCGGTTTCAGCTGCCGCCTAAAAGTGGATGTCCCGATGAGAGTACAGAAAAATGGTCAATACCCCTGGACATCAGCGATTTCATTTGCATAATACCCTCCCTCATCGCGTTTGTTCCTTCGTCTTCACCAGCCACACCTGATTGGCAAACCCCCTCTTTCCGTCGTGTGTGTCCGATGTGGAGGATAGCGGATTGATACCTGGTCTTTGCTTTGTTGTCGTTGCCGTTGTTACTCGTTCAGATACCCACCCCTCCCCTTGTTGTACCGATACCCCGCGTTAGCTTCTCTTATCGGAGACAGCGCGCTCGGCCATTAGGGCAAACATGATCGTGCAAGATGGCATGTAATACTTAATAGAGAGTCTGCTTTCTGCCTTTAACTTCTCGAGCTGATATCGACTCATTGACCCGACGCACTACGGTTTTGATCAAGGGCTCGGCAAGGTGGTTGGCACACCCACAGACTTTGATCGCAGGTGCCGTTGGTCTGTCGGTAGTATGGGGGGTTCCTGAACCGCTACGACTTGTCACTACTTCTGACAGCTTGCCTGTGTAGATCTTTAGGATTGGCACAGTAGCCGTTGCATGCTCCAAGAGAGTGCGACTGTCTGAAGGAAAGACTTGTTTTTTTCGCATTTTCTATCTGTCTGTAATGGTGCGTAAAGCACAAAGTGGAGCCATGGTAAAAGAGATGGTAAAGACGCAATCATAGCCACGAGTACAATCCGTCACCAGAAGGATCAGGAGACATCAGAACCGGCCGTCGTGAGAAAACAAAGGACACCTCCACCCATGTACTGTAACAGCCGCAATCGCATGCATGAATGAATGAATAAGAAAACCCCTTTTCCTCTCTCCTGGTAATCCTCGACCGACAGCGTCATCGCTCCAGTCCCAATGGAGCTCATACTGCCGTTCTCTTAATCGTGATATCTCAACCCCAACACACCATGTTTATCACAAGCTTGAGCACATACACACTTCCTTTTCCTCGATAGCAGTCACTCGACATGTCCCATGCCAATGGCGATTTTCTTCCAGTAGTCGACATCTGCTTCCAACTGTGTGACCTGGCCGACTAATTGCTCTGTCCGCTCCACCCTCTTCTCCCGAGACTTCCGTGCCGCCATGGTATTTCGTGCTCGCTTCATTGCCACTGTGTCATTGGGATCCTCGATGGTGATGGCCGGCAGGGGCTTGTCCCTTCGCTTTGGAGCGACGCCAGAGGTGAAGGAGTGGCGGCCTTGATGAGAGGATCGGGATGATGACTGACCGGGTGACGAGTCGTTGCGAGACATCTTCGGAGCGGTGTAGGTCGGTGAAGGGCTGGCACCCGCGAAATGAGAGACAGGACCGGTGTTTGTCTCTTCTTCGATTGGATCGAAGAGGGATGGCCACTTTTCAGGGTCGTCAGCGAACGACTCCTCTGCGAAAAGTGGCGAGGTCTCGGTGCTGTTGGCCATGTATGGAGAGTCGTAGGCGGAGGTGCCAGGGGTTGTTAGATCGGTAAAAGCACCTGAAGGAGGCGCAGACATAGAGTCGACCATGAGATCTTTGGGTGACACGGTCTGTAGGTTTGACGTCTGCGCCGGCGCCGGATCGTTGATTGGTTCGAAGTGTGTCCCGAAGTCTAGGGAGCCATCGAAGAGAATATTGTCCGAATCCGGCGCCGCAGTGAAATCGGCGTTGGTGAAGTCAAACATGTTGTCAGAGGGGACGTCTGAAAGGTCAATGATTAGCTCTGGCTCTGCACTGGAAGAGGCCACCGGAGAAGAGGTACCTTCAAAGTTGTGGGAGAGAGCCATAGTAGACAGATTTTGCTGATGAATATTCCCAGTGCTATTCGAGAAAAGGGGAACTGGAGGCCGGGTTCGAGGAGACTGTTGGTGCAAGCCAGTCGTCGAAGAAGGAGCCGAGTTTGCGTAAAAGCGCAGTTGTTGACCGGTAGGACTATTGAATTGCTGCATAGACGGAGACGAAGATAGAGACCTAGTGCCTTGGATGATGCCGCTCACTCGTAGATTCTGAACAGGAGATACAGAAGGTGAAAATTGCTGAGTAGAGTTACGTCGAGGTTGATATTGTTGCTGACCGTTGTAGGTCTGGCCAAGGTGCTGATTAGGGACCGTACGAGGCGTCGCCGGAACGAAGTCGGTGTTCCTGCGAGTCGTCGAAGGGGTGTGGGCGGTTGGGGTGGATGGGAAGAGCACAAAGTCCGAGTCCTGGTTTGAGAAGCTGATGGTATTGGTTGCTGGCGTGGGAAGCCGCGGTGATTGGGGTTGAGAAAGCCATTTCTGTGGAGTATCCGTGACGAACGACTGGTGGTCGTGTAGGGGAATGGTTGCTGTGAAGCGAGAACCTGTGCGAATGCGAGAAGCAGACGGTAGATTCAGATATTCCTGGGTAGGAAGATCTGAGGGATTGAGGGGAGTGGAGTTGGTGGGGTGTGTAAGTTGAAACAATGTTGCTATCCTGTCTGTTGACGAGATAGAAGAGAGAGATGGGATATATGTGTTCAGTTACAAGGCAGCCATATCAAATGGATGTCTTGTCAGGTATGTGGTGTGAGATGGTGTGAGATGGTGAAGAAGAAGTATGTAAGAAGGAAGAAGGAAAGATCAGGCAGAAGTGGGGGGACTTCCAGGCATTTAACAATTTACGAGTCGACTGGCAGTGCCAAGGGAGGCCGCTAAGTCCGCAAGCGCACTTCTTTTTTTCACCCACTTTTTGGTCACTAAGGTAAAATTCAAAAAGTTGCTCTGAGCACTCTGACTCATAATCTCAATTTCATCCATGCTCTCCTAGTCTCACGCTAAATTCCAGAGCGGAGGATAGATGCAAAATTGATAGGAGGGATAAGCGAAAGGGGGTAAGGAGGTAGAGCCGGTTGGAAGGCGCAGTTTGAGAGACGGGAAGAGGGATGAGATTGAGAGGTAACCGGTTCAGAGACGAGGCTTTCTTTATAGATCTACCGTAAATACCTTACTGAACCCTACAGCAAGGCGCCGGTGACAGATACGAGTATAGGTACCTAGTTCTAAGTCTTGCCTCGTATATAGATACCGTATACTTTACTGATGTAGAGTACCTACTTGGAGAGGAAGATGTTGATAATGTAGTGGGGGTTCGTGGAGTCGCACTTGGCAAAGGCCCGGACTCTCCGTGCGCAATCTGCTCAAATCAATCACTCATCACTCCTCATTCCTTCTGTCCAATCACTGCAACTTGCTGAAATTGACTTTGCCAATTCTGACTCACAGTCACAGCTTTATTAATCGTTCGCAGCGCTTCAACTCTCACCGCATTTCTGCCTCCTCCTGCAGCTGCAGCAGAACCCAGTTGCACAACCGGGTCCAATGACCATCCCTGTCAGGCTGACTCGGACAATCTGTCCCCAAGTGGCGCTTATGCATTTCAAGATTAGCGCTGACATCTCACGCAGCTAACTTTGATAGGCAGCTCTGGCAGTAGAGCAGCTGAATTCATAATGACCTCTTCTGCTTGTATAGATACCTGTTCTCTTCTAGTTCAACTCCCTCCCTCCTCTACCCTTCACGTACAGCCCTTTGGTTATGTCAAGAGCATCGACGTATTCATTAAATCCACTTCCATCACTTCAACTCCTTTACATACCAAACCCAACTAAGTCAGCATTCACATCAATCAAAGGTCGACCCACCATACTCGGAACCGGGAGCTTAGCCACAACAAGCGCTTCATTCCACGATTTGCATCCATTTTGACAGGGAATCTGCCTCTTCGTAGTCCTCGTCCGTCGTTGGAGTGTGCTGTTCATCGTCGCTCGAAGAAACTTGTTGTGCTGGGTCGGTCCGGGAGGTTGTTTGCGCAGAGGCGGTCTTGGAACCTAGTTGTCTGGGAGCGGTCGATGAGCCAGACCGTGCAGGATTGTTCGAAGAAAGTGTTTTCATCTGGCGCAGAGCATTATCTAGACTCCAAGGTTCAGTCTCGTGGCGGACTTCTCGACAAGAGTGAAGGGAATTGATACATTGATCCATTGGTCCTACCCAGAATCTCCGCTCATACTTCAAATGGAAAGGGATTTTGTCGTCCCAGTGCAGTTTAGCGAGATGTCTATCACCTCCTTCGAGTTTGCTCAAGCATGGCACAGCCATGAAATCCCCGTCGGCTCCCATATCGATCAAGTCAAAGGACCCAAACCCCCACAGTCTTTCAACCTGCTTGTAGTTGTACACAGGAACCAAGCCTGCCATGGGCACCACTTGCAGATAATGGGTCCCTAGATCAAAATACACGACCTCCAACATAATGATCGAGAGGGGCCTCAATTTTCGATGAGGGTCTGTAGTGGTTTCAAGGAACACGTTGCTCTAGAGTGTTAGGATGATGCAGCTAGTACTCGCTAGGAGAAAAGCGTATTTAAAAAACGAGATACTATGTCCGGCGGGCGATTCATCTTTTGTACTCCCAAGCTGATGTCATACGAAATTCGCCGGTGCAAGAGTTCTCGTGGTCAAGGGATGCCTTCATACGAACAAGTCTTCAGAGTTGGAGACAGCCAACGGTAGGCTACTATGTACTAAGACTCCAGGGCTGCTCATGGTCACGATAAGTTGCGAAAATTCGACGACAATCGTAGGGCAAAACAGTGAGACACTCATCTACTGATGTTGCCTCGCGATCGTTGTGCCGAAACAATGTCCGCGTGAGCACCAACACACCGATTGTCAGGCAAAGTCGCAGTTTTCCCTATCCGAATTTCAAACACTATAGGAGAAATGACCCAAAGAACCTGTCTTGTAGAAAAGACCGGATTTCGGCTCGAGGTTCACACCTTTCGATATTGCCAGGGCGTTATTTTGGCACTTGAAGGACAGCAATGTGCTCCTGGTTCGGTCGGGGAGAAAGAATGCCAAGAAAAGTGGCAGGCCGGACACGCGTCGAAGTCGACAGTGCAGAGGTCAGATGGAAAAGGACACCAATCTCAGCATGCGCCGCAGGTTGTACTTGGATCGGCGCCCGAAGAGCAAGGCAAAGCTCAAAGATGAATTGTTATAATACAGGTACACCTGAGACTTATCTTGGATAGACAGGCACAAATGGTAAGGCTCCAAGTTTGCAACGTTTTCTAGATTACGCCTGCCTGCTTCGAAAGTTGGTTTGCGGGAAATGCCTTTGAAGCCTTCAGAGACTCCCTCAGCTTCTTGGCTCCAGAGCAAATCGACAGTAAACAGAAAGGGGGATCAACTCGCGAAGAGTCTCATTCAAGCGTTGCCTTTCTGCTCCCACTTCGTCGCCCAACTTTGTTGATCACTGCCATTCAGCTTGTTGGATTCTAACAAAAACGCAGACTCACCTTGTGCTTCTTCATTTTTTCCATTGCGTAAAGCAAGCGACAGAGAAGAGCCCTTTCTTATACGGAACAAGAGAATGCATCTAAGCAGCTCACGTCCTTGCTTCCTTCAACAGCTCTGTGACAGTAATTATGCGATATCCTTTACGCCGAATTTCGGGAAGTACCTTTCGTAGCATGGGAGCCGTCCAGCTCCTCCTGTCATGGCAGACGATGATCCCTCCTGGTCGTAACATGCTTATTATATGTCTTGCATTGATACGCCAAAAAGGAACCTGCGGATCGTGTGGGTAGATGCTGCCGAGGACCAGCCGGTAGCCCAATCTACCCAGCATCTTGCGCATTCTTTCGCTAAAGAATCCTGAACCCGGTCGGAAGTATTTGGGAGGATGTTCTGCGTCAATGGTGGTGTATGCCTCGTCGAGTATTCCTTCAACGGAATGAATCTGGTCGACGAGAGTGGCATCGCTCAAGGATCGCGAAGGCTCATCGTACATCGCATGATTCCCCAGCTCATTTCCATTGCGTATGAGATCTTGTAGGGTTTTTTCCTGCCCTGCGACTTGCGATCCGATAATGAAGAACGTTGCTGTTGCACCATTTGACTTAAGAATCTGCATTATTTCGTTGGTGTATTCGGATGGCCCGTCGTCAATTGTGAGTGCAATGACCTTTGAAGACGTCGAAACGCGCCAGAGGACATCCGGCCACCGCCATTGGAAATAGCGTACTAAATACGCCGGGGGCTTGTATATCAAGTAGAAGGGCGCGATCAAGATGCATACGACACTCAAAAAGATGAGCATTGTCGCGATCCTTGAGCGTCGAGCTCTCCTACGTAACTTGGAGGGCCATCGGAGGAGAGAGGAGACATGAAACATGGAAGAATCAGCGTTTCCTCGTTCAAGTTTGAAGGGAAGCAGGTAGGTCTATATGTCGAGCTCGCGCATGACGGACCTGTCAAGCGACCTGCTGTTGTTGGAGGTATTTAGTTCGTATTAGGTTCGATTCCTAATGGCGCTGGTACAATGGTGTTGCGGTGCTTCTTATTTTCTCGCCAAGACCCTCAGCCCTACCATGAACAGGAAGGTCAAAAATCCTTCCGTCTGAACTTCGAAGCCCGCCATAAAATTCACAAACCAACCACCAAAACCCTCGAGCAACTTCCACAAATCATCCACGATGGACTGGATCTTGTAGGCGTTTCACAAAATGTGTGATCGCCAGTATATATTTAGCCTCAAAGGAACCAAAAGTCAATTTTGATATTTTTCGGTCAACGAACAGTGCATAAGGGCAATGCAGCAAGAACAACGGCCAGAGAAGGTGGTATGAAAACCATTCTCGGAAGGAGAGGGAAATGAAGGATGTGGCTTGCAACGTGGTCTCTACAACTTCGGCATACAACTCGTTGCTTTCTGTTAACGAGAGGAGGCTATGGCCAATTGAGCCTCTATGGTAGCTACTCTGCAAATTCTTCCCTCCCACCAATACTCGGCACATTAGAAGCATATAATTCCATGCTCCCAGATACTCTACCTTTCGTAAGTCATTTCCAAGATTGTGGAGGTAAGGAGCTAAGAGACATTTCTTAGCAGCCATCTACAATATCCTCCCAGCCCTCCAAATCCACACCCACCTCATTCTTCTAACATCACCTTCCCCACCATCTCTGTGTAACTTCTGTCTCTTCCAACGGACTTGTGCCCGTGGGTGTTATCTGTTCAGGAGAGACAAACGGTGCAAGCCCTTGGTCACTGTGGAACGCCTTCTGGTTGGGGAAGGCATGTCCAGCGCGAAAGGCAGCGGAACCAAGACAGGGAGCGTGATGGCTGAGACTGCCGGGTCAATCGAAAGTGATTCCAAGAAGCTTGAGCCCGGAGTAGTGAAGATGCTGGTAGGGTTGGTGGTTGCCACTGGTGTGATTGGGGCTTTGGTCCTGTTGAGCTGAACCATTCATGAATTGGAGCAATTCTAAGGCCACTTATTTCCAGCGGACGAACCATTCGAGGCTCTCGAAACAAAAAGCCCTGGATGCAATGCCTGTCCATTCAAATTTGCCTCCTTGACTTTCCCTTCAAAGCTGTGAACGCCATATCATTGCAGACCCAATCCCAGATTTTGACCAGTACCATTATTATCAACGACCATACCATGACACAAGCCTGGTGACCTAGACTTGGGCGTGCCTCATCTATTCAGCGACAACAAGGCAGGCAGTCTAGCCAAGACTCTTGTCTCGGCCTGAAACTCCAAGCTTCGATTTATCCTGAGCGCTTGTGAGCGAGCGGTCCGTTATCAAAATGCCTGCATACCTCGCGCATCGCTATCTTCAATTGCCTCTCCTTTTCCAATCCTGAGTCCAGTCTTCCACGTACTGTTTTCTAGCTTGCTCCCGGCTGAGCCCGGCATCTTGCCTGGCCCACAAGGACGCGTTATACTGTTCAACGCTTTGGATGTTGTCACGAGTCCGAGCCGCTATTTGTGGGGTGGTCGGACCGTTGGTATGTTGGAAATGATTACCCTGAACGTTGGATGTGGATTCCCTGCGACCTCACTTAATGATCGAAGCGCCTATTTAGGGTGGAGGGCAACAGGGGACGAAACTCACGACATCGTTACGCGGCGGTGGACTGTATGTGGAGTGTGTTATGTGGGCGGAAGCAGGCCAAATAATCATCAAATGCGTAGCTTTCCTCGAAGAGCGAGTCCTCAAATTGGTTTTGACGGCTGGAAACATTCAGGAAGTCTTCATATATCTATATACAGTTTCCTGGCCAGAGGCAGCAGACCTCTTTGATCCCAGCCATGAACAGACACCTGATCATGTTTCATAGATGCACCTTGCCCTCAAACACTACCACATCACTCTTGCAGCAGTATCGAGACACCAGCTGAGCGTTGGCGACGGAAGCATTGAAAGCCAGAGTGGAGTCTGTGAGATGTTTCACGGTATCGAGATGGAACACGGATTTGAAGCAATGGAACAGCAACCCCCCCCCCCGGAGCTGAAGATCGTTAGCATCGAAGTTGTTCAAAGTGAGCGAAGGCTCCGCGATCGACGCATTGCAGCCATGATGAAGACGCCCTCTTACCATGAGAGAGACCATGTGGCCGAAAATCATTACTGTTAACGACTGTGCAGCCGTGAAACAGGTACGGATAGGATTCATCACTGGTGTACAGCTTGAACACACATTACTTCAGGGCGCTAGAAAGGCCAATGATTCGCGTCCTTGAAGTCACAGATTCGCGCCATCATTCCTTCTCTGCGGAGCTAACGTCAATGTTATACTAAGCCTTTTCTTCTTACAGAAATGTCACCGACGCGCTCTGCTGGATCATTGTACAGCGATCGAATGCCTATAGCACGGTATTTGCTAATCTCGCTAAGAAATTGGAACGTGCAATCGCAGCTTGGTAATTTCAGAGACGCATGATCTACGAGTTGTTTTAGATTGTATTACTTTCCTTTGCCGTACATCCCTATTTCGCAATTCGCTCGTTTCTTTTCTTTTCCAGTAATCAAAAGTAAGGCTGATGACTGAGGCCGTGACTAAGTTTGATCACAGTGCATTAGGCTGCCAATCGTGCTGCCGGTCGTTCTGCTAGACCGATGCCTGCTTTTGCCTCAGAAGGAAGGTCGCAAGGCAAATCATCACAGGTCAAGTTGGAATCTTTTCACCAATAACGGTTATCCAGAGGCCTGCATGCAGTAGTCTTCTCCTTTTTGCTGGTCATACCTTAGCGCCGGTTCTTACACCGCCACGACGGCCCTGTTCTAACCAATCTACTCCCACGGCACCTGTCCCAGAGCGTCCAACTCAACCCTGTTGCACTCATGGTTCCATCGGAGAGGCTTTTGGATCTTGAAAAACCTCCCAAGCATTAATGTATGAAACCCTGAACTTGAAAATTTGTCCAGTCAGTACTGCGGACAGATGCCCGATACGTACTTCAGCCTCTTGCGCCTAGCCAACCTCCGCACGCAGTGCCCACAAATACGACTACGGATCTGCCGTACTTGAAGATCCTGACACTCAGCTCCAAGACGCCCAGCCGTGGCCCGTTTCCATGCGCATACGGTGCAGCTATTGCGCCGCACCTGAAGCTTGACTGTGGCTATTCTTTCTGAAACACCGTCAGCATTGGAGCCTGCAAGCTCGCCAGGGCAAGCTGAAAAACCCCAACCAATGTAGTGCATTCAACGTTGAAGGATCGGGCAAGCTCGGAGAGTACTGCCTAAACAGGTTTGGGACGTCAACCCGACCTGATATAGGCCAGTCAGCTTGTATGAGAGACCAAGTGTAGACCGTACGCTCGGGAAGATGTAAAGGGAGCCGAAGGCCCTGTGCTAGTCTAAGGCTGTAGCCGGCAGTAACCCTCGAAGTGGTTGTCAAGGTGGACTCGAAGGCATCATCTACACATTTGTCGTCTCCCTCACTCGAGATGCAGATTCCGGCATGACATGCTTTGTACTTCTGTGATGGAGAAAACATTCTTCTGAGCATTTGCAACTGTTGGAAGAGCAACCCTGTTCTCGAGGGAAGTGATGAGAGAACAGGGTAACACGTAAGGGGTCCGTTAACCGCAGTCTTGTACATTTCCACTAACAAACTAGTCTCGATCTTCATCGGAGTCGCCTCTTTGTAACGGAATCGCTTTTTTTTCGCGCATCTCGTATCTGATGAAGTCCCGGTCTCAACGAAGCACGTGCTTTTAGCGACCGAAGACAGTGAAAAGAGAGCCATAATCCTGAATCCCATGCATAAAAAGAGTCGTCTCAACGCAAAGGTAGAATCTCACGACAGATTGGAATTCATACATTGTGGACCTAGGTTCTCTTGCACTGATTATTTCATACTAACGTCTAAAGCTTCATTATTCGCTGGGAGTGTCACGTCTGTTCAAGATGTCGGCCCCGATCTTCGTAGTCAACACTGGAAGGGAAGCAGTTACGAAGGCTCAGAATTTCGTCATGGGCGGACAGTCGCGGAGCCGGCATTCAGCATTAGCTTCTTTGCCTGCTTCTCGGAATCAATTTCTCCCCAATATTCCACCGAGGAGGTCCACCTCCTGATTGTTTGTCCCACGGAATACAGATTTGAATTAGACAAGCCTATGCTTACTAACATGATTGAGCACGGCTGGATCCTGAGTATTGGTGATTGTCAAAAGAGACTGAGGCGCTGCGTATAGGATCAGGCAAGCTGCCCAATGGGTCGGTCACATAGACATGGCCCAAATAAGCTTCAAACGGCTATCTTAAACCGGACCGGTCACGCAATATCATGGGGATCGAGCTCGGTCATGTTTGTGGCCACAGAGGCTTATTGCAGAAGCTGTGTGACCACTTTGACTGCGATCGCAAGCGTTGAGCACAGCATTCCCTATCCTCCAGCCACCTGAACCGTCTTCGTCTTTCAGGACTGGTTTCGGTTGCAACATGGTTGTCCGTGTGGGTAAAGTGGTGGCGACTTCGTCGTCAGATAATCGATCTCTGAATTGCTGCCTTCGCGGACGAAGTGCGATTATCGTTGATCTGTTACCGAGACTTATCGTGATCGTGAGCATATCCATGAGATTCTCGCAGTAGGCAACCTACCCTTCAGCTTCACTGTACAAAAGATGGATCAGTCCGCGAGCCTTGCTACCTCTTTTAAGTCTCCAGTGAGAGCATCTGGGGTCTTCGTGCGGTAAGTTCAAAATCACATTTTCGATAAACCAAGACATCTTGCTGCAGTGATCGACCATGGGAAACTGCTGTGGCTCTGAATCACCAAGTAGGATCACCGAGGTGGTGGTATTTGACCCAGAGACGAGACAAGCCGCCAGAGTGCGAATATCACCGAGTGACGATCGTCGTACGCTGAACAGTCGTTCTATGATCAAATCCTTGCTGATGATTGGAACAGTCACAGGGCACCAAAGGAAGACAGTGCCCGCGCACTGGAACGCATACGAGATCTTCTGTGAAAACCCTCAAGCTGAAGCTCCAAACAGAAGGTACGACGTCAAGCCCGATAAGACGCCCAGGCATCCTCAAGTGTGGATCGGAACCGTCAGATTGAGAGACTATTGGAGATCTGAGACGGACAGGGCCTTGTACTTTGGCCAAATACCCAACTAGACGAGCTAGCATGGCCTGTGAGGGGTCGGTAAGCTCAAGTGGTTCCGCTTTGGGTGCGGCACTTACAGTCGAGACCCGCTGCTTGGAGGCGGAAGGGTAAGACAATGCTACCCCAAAACTGTAGATAGGTTTCCCTACTTGTAGGAGGCCCAAGACTTACTGCTTTCATTCCATGCCGAATGTGGAAATGGAACCGGGAACTGTCAAAGAAGAACGGCTGGAAGCCCAAATTGTAAACTTGGTTATCGATATCGGCGAAACATCATGTTTATTACCTCGAAATTGAAAAAAATAGGGGTTCTAATGAATTCAACCACTATCTCGATGTTTGCGTCTTGGGAAATGGACACTCGCGAGGACTCAACGCTGGTCATTGCACTCTTTATGAATTGTACGAGTGATAATGCTGTCCCCTGCGGTACGAGCTGAATTATCCCAAAAGCACCACCCTTAGATAGTCCCCCATTAAAAGTACTACCGTCAACCAGGGTAGAGCCACCAATAGTTGCGACATTGCTCTAGCATTTCATCCACTGTACCGCGAGCCTCGAAGCCATGGTAGCTTTCCAAATGATGCCTGAGACCCAGAGCTGTATCAAAGCGAGCCTTCTCACAGGTGCCATTCTTGCACAGGTAATACGAGGTCGTCGCATACCGCTCCCACCTCGATGAATCCTTGGTTCGGAAACGTCTTCTCTGAACCAGCAATTTAGCGCAATCTTCTAGATCTCTTTGCACACCTTTCTGTTGCAGGTATGCTTCTACAGCTCTTTGAATGTCTTCCAATGTTTTGGCTCCCGGCTGCTTTTTCTCGTGGCTGCGATTCTTTGATCTGTGGGTCTTCCACTCGTCCATGGCTACCTCACCAAGGACCTCACCACCATCGAATCGGTAATAAGGGAACCTTTCCGCTTTATCAAAGTTCGCCAGGTAAGACATGGACTTGTCGGCCAGGGTTGTCAAGGCAGGTCTTTTCAGGGCTGCAATAGCATTCGCGCAGACGTCCCGAAAGTTCCCAATCTTGTTGGAAAACAATCTAAACTTTCCAATACCTGTTCCGATGCTTATGAACGGTCCAATGTTTCGGCTGAGTCCTCCATGAGCCTCCACGACATCATGATAAGCTTCTTCGCTGGGGTTGTTGCACCCAAATCCACCGTCTTTGAATCGCATAGCAGGAAGAGGTTTACCTCTGTGAGCTGGGAAAATCCTGACTGGGCGGAAGTACGCCGGGGCGGCTGCAGTCGCTCGGGCCACTTTGTGCAAAGGTATCGCCGATGGGTGGTGTCTAGGATCTGACTTTAACTTCTCGTATACATCGTCTCGAGCCAAGAGTGGCGGCTCATAGGTACGGAACAGGAAAGGCACATCTCCGCGAGCGTTGCTGTCCGGGTAGGCAACAACGATACTAAAGGCGCTTAGCTGAAATTCCGAAACTAAACGGAATATCTGCATTCGGCGAACCATTGGGACAGCTGCTCCTCGACTTCGTAGTTCAATCTGTACCCAGTGTTGCTATGTCTTCCAGTAGCTTCGTTAATAACACTCTTTAAGGAGTCTGAGCTATACTTGGGCCACAGAATGCCAAACCACGAGCACGGCCTTGGGTGACCGAAAATCTTATCACCCAATATCTTGTACTCATTGATGCAATCATGGACCGTCATGCGGAGACAGAACAACATAATGCTGATAAGACTTGACATCTGTCAGTAAGCTATTGTCCTTCAACGGGTGACATGACTTACCCCCCGGTGCTGGTCCCTGCACCGTAATCAAAGTAATGACATGGCAAGAAAAGAGAATCATTGGACAAGCCACTTGGATTGGTCTCTGTCACGACGGTGGCTTCGAACGATTCGACGTCCTTTGTAAAGCGTGTGCTGAACCCAATTTTTGTGGGCTTGTACAGGCAAGGCGAGAAACTCGACTTGACGACAGGGTCTATGCGCCTTTCCTCAATCCCTACCTTCTCCATGAGCGCTCGAATGATAAGCAGGCTACCATAGCCCCTGATGCCACCACCATCTGTAACAAAATCAGCATATGGTTGATCTTCTTGTTGTATTCTACGCTTACCAAAACTAATAATAGCCTGTCTCATCCACTCTTCCCCTGCCATTCTGATATATATATACCGCCGAACTCAGACAGAAGAGGGAAAGGGAGAGCGATTTCAGAGATGACTCGAGCTGCTCCTTGTATCGTCTCGAGGGCTCGTAGTGAATGCACCACGTGTATTGGGGACAAGGCTCCAGAGCGGTAGGCAGGGCTACAACTGCATCTCCATTTCTAAAAATATATGCCAACAGAAAAAGGGAAGCTATGTCCAACCAATTGCGGTAAAGATACCCAAACGCCCACCGAGAAGGCCGTTACAACCGATACTTCTGGTTCTTCATTTAACAGTGAGCTCTCCTATGAGTTACAACAGCTAGGGCTCGGACAAAAGGACTCGAAGTGGAGCCTTGTTTTTCTGTCAATTCAGCGAATTAGTTTTCAAATGCGATTAAGTCGCCAGACTTGACGACGTAAAAGTGTAAACAGAGCATCTTGGGGAGAGGGGTTTCATCACCATCGGCTTTCGTCCGAAAGATTTAGGTCCTGCATGAAAACAACAGGAAGATTTCACGAGGCAGCTGATCCAATCTGATCCAATCAAAGTCGACCTAGCTTTTAAAGAGCGTCTAGGCTTGCTCTTTCCTGGAAACCTTTGCGTTCATCAGAGAATGGCCGCGGTTCTGCTGCATTGTCCAGTACTCCTGTGAGTTGCAGAGCAAATCAGACACCGTGCCAGCCTCGCGGTACTCGACTCGATATGCAGCTCATTGGCGCCTAGGACTCTTGCTCAGCCTCTCTGTGTTACTCGATGGGCGGTGTCACACCTGTTCAACGCTTCTGTTGGAGATCGATGCCTGATTTTATTATCTGCTTAACATTTGATTTCATTTCAGTACACCAAACTTGTTAGTCATCATGCCTTTGGCACTGGTCTCGTCCACATTCTAGTTGTCTTCGACATGCTGCCTAATAGGTCTGTGGATGCCCTTTTGCCAGCCTGGTCAATGCTACTCAAGAGACCGGGATTGGACATGACCTTACTTGCCTCGGTGTGTGGTTCGAGTCCGAGACGTCCCAACGGATTGGCCATGCCACCACACCTTTTCTGCACGACCTAAGATCGGCGCTCTTGCCACCTGCCGGTACCCGCAGCCAGAGAATGTCCTCGAAAGGCTCAAAAATTTGTTCTAGCACCGAGATGTGTCTCGTATTTAGAGTAGTAATAATCAGTGTTACATGATAATGTCGACTCAGTCTTGTAGATTCTACCAGGACAATGCCCTCTTTCCCAAGCCTTCCGCATGGATAGTTCAAACAAGTAGTCGGAAATCCCGAGAAGTATTGAATGCTGTCGCTCTTGGCCGGTAGTTTCTGTTTTGACAAAAGCCTGAGTTCCAAATAGGAGGGCGTTCTAAGACGTCTTGATGTTGAAAATCATGGTTGACTCTTCATCTCAAGATCCATTGGAGGGACTTTCGCGTGGAGTCTCCCTCGAAACTTGCGCAGCATCCTCTCACGTGTAATACGAAACACTTTTGGGAACCACTGGTCCAGCGCTTCGTCTTCTTGGCTCATAATTTCAAATAGGGCTCTTGCAGATTCAAAGCATAACACCATTCCTGATCCTTGAAAAGATGCAGCGATGTACAGGTCGTTCTCGTCAGGCAACTGTCCAATGAGGGGAAATCCGTCTGAGGAGTAACCCATTATTCCCGTCCAGGCTCTGCGCAGACGGCCTTCCGGATGGTCATGGCCCCAGTTGGAGCCGAATCGCTCAGCTGCGCTGTCTTCGACATATTTGAGTATGACAGCATCAGTTGTGGTGTCATCTGTGGTTCCGAACTCGCAAATGCCCTCGTCTCGCCCTTTCGTGGCACCGCCACCAATCATAATGTTGCCTGCGAACATTGAACCTTGTGGACGTGGTATCATGTATTCGTATCCATCGTCATAGATAAACGAATATGTCGTTGCCAGACCGTCTTTTGGTAGACCTGACCCAGGTCGCTGAGCGGTCATGTGCCCTCTCAGTGGCACAATCACGCCTTGAAGTGGTGGATGCAGATGTGCTGCGTATCCATTCGTTGCCAGAACCACTCTCTCCGCTTCAATGGCACCGCGTGGTGTTTCTACAATCCATCCCCTGTGGCCACTCTCGCACTTTCTAATCCTCAATGCAGGCGTTTCCGTCTGCAAGTTCAGACCCTTCTCCAGGGCTAGAGCCAAGATGCCAATGACAAACTTGTATGCACTCAAACTTCCAGCTTCGTAAGAGACTGCGCCCAGACAGCCTTGTGCCAGGAACTTTTTCTCAGCCTCTTCAGCGTCCCAAAATTTATACTGCGCGACTGGGTCATCGTCACCAAGCACTCTATTGAGCTCTGCCACAGCCTTTTGAGCCTTATTCCACTGGGCCTGATCATAGATCACATCGACGGTGTCCCCTTGCCAACTGTCACACGCGATACCATGCTCTCTAGCAAAAGCATGTACGTTCCTCATGCAATTGTATCCAAACCTCGCTATCTTAACAGCCTCTTCTTCCCCCAGATCTTTGATATTATCCAAGATCTCACGATAGGCGACACACTTCGTGTGCCCGCCATTTCGTCCCGTTGCGCCTGAGCATGCGGTACGGGCTTCGAGCACGAGGACAGAGGGTGGAGAAGGTTGACTGAGGATCCTGTAGGCGAGCGTGGTGCCAGTAATGCCAGAGCCGATGATGAGAGTGTCTACGGTTGTGGGAAGTTCGGGCGTGGTTCTGTTATTGGAAAGACTAGAGGGAGGATCTTGCCAGTATGATACGGTAGGATTTGGGAGTGGTAGCCCAGGACGGATCGAGGCTCGTTCTTCCATACTGGTGAGGAATTGGTGGGGACGGATGGGACCAATTCACCGGCCTCGTTGGCGAATGAAGAAGGCGGGAATTGGTTCTTTGATAGGGCTTTAGGGCTGCAGCCGCGCTTAGCAGAAACATTGATAGCCGCTTTTGGGAATTTCCCACACATTGATTTTGCAATTACCCCACCTATTCTTCCCCCCCCCCCTTTCAACAAAACATCAACGATCTCAGGACTGTTATATTGCTACTAAAGCCTTGCTCCTAATTTTGATTTTGACTTAAAGAGGAGCAAGCAGAGCAGAGACATGTCATTGATGCAGCTAAAGTACCTGAATACCTGGATGCAGTTGCCACTGTCTCTGTGCCGATTTCCTGCTGCAACTCAGCTGTTGATACAATTCCCATCCTCACCCTCCATTGCGCCTCATAGTTTGCATCCCGGTCTATGGCTTTGAGCCAACTCGGTGAGCGGGATTGGTGTATGACGTTCTATTCGTCGTCCTCTTTTCCCTTCTTGCCCTTCTTCTTGCCGACATGGGATGCCTGGCCTTCCTTCTTCTGATGAACGATCAGCCTTGTCCACGACTCTTCTTTGTCCCATTCGAAGCCCGCAAGGACAGGGAGTTCCATCTCGTCGTCGGCCTGCACGGTCAAGATCATCAGCGTCACAATCTCCTCAATTGATTCGTACAAAGAAGCAAAATGTAACCATACCTTCTTCTTGAACTGCTTGTGGATTGCATCTAATGCATCCTTGATGGTCACACCCTTCAGGTTCCGCGCAGTGACCTCAAGCCCTAACGGGAAGTGGAGATCGATCTTCTTGACCGGAGGTTCGGTAAGGAACTTCTTGAGAACCTCTTTCTCATCCAGCGTGGCTGGTGATGTGTTGAGCCGCCTGATCCGGAATGTCAGCATCTATTCGTGCAATCCACACGATGACAATGACAATGACGGTGACGGAGTTACGGCGTCAGGTCTTTCTCTTGGGTGTTGACGTGGCTTACCAGTTCAGCTTCTGCGTCTCCTTTGCTATTAGCAGCTCCTTGCCTTCCTTTTCTATCCATACGTCAGCCGCACATCCATTGCTACTGTTCCAATAACAGCTTCCTCTGCTTGACTTACCCAAGTCAGCAATGTTGTACACTCCAGCTGCACTCGAGCTCGCTCTCCGGTGTCCCTTTACTGGTGCCTTATCGTCAGGAGGAGATGATGACAAGCCAGAGATGGCCGAGTCGACCTTGGTAAGGTCCGAGGGTGCTGCATCGACTGACATGTTCGTTGATGGGAGTGAAGCACGAGTTAGATGTTTCTTTGATGGATGAGATTCGATTGAAGACTTGCAGATGCTGGACCTAGTTGATGGATGAGAGAAGACGATCCGGTACGGGACAGTGATAGGGAGGGAGGCATAGAAGTTGGAGCGGGGTTTGTCTCGTGATCACGATCGAAGGGGTTCGCGCGCTAGTGACCCCACATTTCGCCTACTTTAGGGTTTCCGGGGAAAGCTCTGACGGCCTCTGAGTTATCGGAGGAGGATTTACATCACTGAAAATTTGAGGGTTCAACAAGTCAGTGAGATATCTTGTTCTGCCGACAATTGTCAATCCTGGTCGGTGTGAAGATATTCGCCTGGATGGTCTTTATGGCGGCTCCTCCACGAAGGCAAGCCCAGCAGCTCTTACGTGCATCATTTAATATTCCTGTGCGACTTCGAAATCCAATGTACAGTCCTGTCTGAGTAGCGCCTCTGCACCTCACGAAGTCGAATTTCTTGCATTTCTCAATCCATTCCCGTCGGTACAGTTGCGGCAGTCGACGCAGTCGGTGCAATTGGTACAGTTCCTACACCCGGAACATTTTGTACGATTGGTGCAATTGCGACAGTTGTAGCAGTTTGTACAATTTGTGCAGTTCCGATTGCCATCGCCAGTAGTGTTGGTGCAATTGCGGTTGCCCTCGCCGGAGGAATCTCCGCTACTCGCAGAACTCATCCATCTGCCGAAAGGCCATAGAAGAGACGCTGATGTGGTTGAAAACGCGGAGGAAAGAGGTTGATAGGCGAGGATCTATAAATGTAAGCCAAGGTCTATCTATGATCGATGATGGGAATGCATACGGGTCTACAAGCCGCAAGGCGCACAGCGCTGGGGGATAGTCTGCTTGGAGGAAGGAGCCAACGACTGCCCAAGGGCTTGTGGGTACCAGCAAGAGCAAGCATGATGTATAGCAATCAGCAGCAACGGTTGTTGCGCATTTCGAAGGTGGAGGAGTGGCAAGTCATAGCAGCCCGTACCGCACCTTGTAGGCTGCGCAGCTGAAGGTCTGCCCCCCACTCAACTCGAGGCTCGCCTGCCGCTTTAGCGAGCGCGCTACGGTAGGTAACCAGGGGTGATGCGCGCTCTTCACTCACCCACCGACTCATCCAATCCCCCATGGTTGAACGGATGGAAATACGGACGCTCTCGCGCAGCCTAGATATATAGCATCTCCAAAGAGGGTTGCCGAGGGACGGAACAAAGACCGGGGGGGCGGCCAGGATCTATTCATTTCCATAGGCCGCCAGGTATCCAACTTCCATATCAGAGTTGTGTAAGAGCCTGCCAGGTCAGACAAGCTTACGCATTAGGAAACAAAAGATATGGATTTGGTAAGTCATAGAGCCTAGATATATAGAATCGATACTCCTTATAGAACCGATACTTTAGCGTTACGCGTTCGCAGTCTTAGCTTGAATGGTACTACGTATCGATATGCCCTTCCACTGACTTGCCTACTAAACCTAGCTCTTCCCCACTCAAGTGCTCCTCCATCTCCAGATCGTCATCCCGGTCTGGACCCGCTTTGTATTTCTGCATCCTTTTCGCTGACCCTCGACCATAAGTTTCCTTCAAAACAAGCATTTCATGTCCGTCGTCCCAGCCATAGGAATATGCCCTCAGGTCCTTTGCCTCGAATTTTGCCTCCTTGTCTTTCTTCAAATGTCTAAAGAAGGCTACCTGCCAGTCCACCAAGTCACTAGGCGTGTCTTTGATCTTTTCGTATATGTTTTTGTTTCTCGTCAGTGCCAACAAGGTCACCAGATCGAGGACACCAAGGATGAGCAGCAGTATGATTTCGATGGCAAGGATAAGCCAAACACCAATGTTGGTAGCCGCACGAGAAAGTACGCATCCGGAGACTGAGGCAGTGTGATCGCCATTATCATTGGATCCCCAAGACATAATCATCGCATTCAGGTGAGTTCGAGCATTTGCATGTATCCAGTAGCATTGCCTTGGGAGATTACCATGATAGCACCAAGGATCAGCGGGCCCCAGTTAGTGAGCACAGCGCTGGCGTCGGTATTCGAGAGGATCAGTTCAAGAGTTGTATTACTAATTCGATCTGTCAGTGATGGAAAGGAAAAGGTGCATGGTCCTGGTGTGCGTAGCTCGAAGGGATCTGCGGGCTTGCAACCAAATTGCAGTGCAGATCTGTAAACGAGAATTGAGTGGTATCCGAGTCTCCGGACAGATTTGAGATCATGACTGCCTTGACGTCCCAAGTAGACCCTAGGCTGGAGCTCAATCCCACCAAGTTCGCGAAAGCATTCAGACCATCCGAGTACCCAGGCTGGATGAGGGCGCCTTGGTCAGCTAGTATTGTGTTCGTATAGAGCAAGTCCCGATCAACCAGCTGGGATTACAGCAGTCCCTGATTTGGACGAGTGAGGTTGTTGGTAAAGGCGAGCTTCCCAGCAAGGCTAGGATCTCGGTTGCATTGCCAGCCGCCTAGAATGTCTTCATCCCGAGCGTAGAAGTCCAGACCATTGTTAGCAATCTGCGAGATTCCAATTGTAAGCGTTAGACCCACTCGCGGCCGGCTGAAGTAGCTGATCATCTGAGAGGAGACAGATATGGTAGAACCGGGCCACAAGGGCGTCGGGTAAAAATAGTCTGGTAACGGCGTCTTCTCTGGCCAAACGACCGCATTTGCCTGACTGACAACCACTCCTTTACCAAAAGGACAGTGCCCAGCCAAGGTGTAGTCAAAGACGAAGTAGCTGACAATGAAGCTGGAAAGTACGCTTATCAACCCAGAAAAGAGCATCACGACGCCAAAGGGGCCGCCAGGGAATCGGCGCGTTCTAAACCAATTCAATACAGTGGACGTAAGGGACAGCCACGGTGACAAGTGGTTAAGAGGCACGCCATTATTGTTTACAGCAGCGCCCTTTAGGATGGCTCTTTGATTGATCCTCTTAATGACAAATGACCCAACGAACGGAAGAAGGGTATTGACTATCGTGAAGGCAGTCGTGAAGTACGTCCGCACGTTTCTGGAGTCCGCGTCAAATAGCAGGGCGCTGCCACTCCAGTAGGTACTTGGGGTCGGGGTATCGACGGTCAAGCAAGAGACCATGTTGATTCAATAGTCGTTACCTGCAGTCTGGGTTTGATACGAACGCGCCTTCGCAGGATCGAGCACGCAGAGTAATCAGAAGAAGCTTCGACCGAAGCTCACGACGATTTACGAAGCAAGGGAGGCATATTAAGAGAGTTCGAGCTGCGAGATTTGACAGCGACATCAGTAGACATGCTCGGCAGTCACGTATGGATTCTTCTACGTGTCTGACCAATGACTAGCATGTAAGTATGTAGCGTGTTTGGAGCTGGAAACTAGGCTGGGGTACCCAGGTACCTTAAGTTGCATGCGCCGATCCTGTTGGTGATATTACTGCGAGCGAAGAGGTCATTCTGCTCCACATACGATGCGCAGACCTCCTTATGGATGAGCGACAGAGCACCGCTAACCGTGCCCGCGCCGTTGAGAAATATATCTTTGCTCGTGACTATTGTATCCTGCTTTCTTGCAGCCGAGGCCATTTGTTTTTTGATTTGATCGAGATGGCATTCAGGATCACCCAAGCTCGCGAGACCGTCGCCCGCGCCGCAAGAGCGTAAAGCAGCGCTCACCTTACGCTGGAAGAGGGGTGAGGCCCGAGCAGGATTTTGTCACCTTGGCAGTCTTGGCGGCAAGGAGGGTGTTATAAGTGCAAAGTCCATCGATGAGTAACCATAGCCATCCCATGGATTATTGGCCGAAGACCCCGATTCTCTTCTGAAACACGGGAATACGGCTGTGCTGTGACGCTCGATGTTCAGCCCGACAACTGAGATGCTGAACATTGACAAACTTGGAAGGCCCAATTCCCTTGATTGTAGTCACTATGCTTGTGTAACTTGGAAAGAGCATCCGAAAGGATCCAAACTGCGTGCACTGGGGTAGACGCGTGGTATACTTGGACGTCAAAGCTTCTATGCAGTGCCCTTGAGCAGATCATTGTATCAGAGGTAGAGCAGTCCTCCGTCGTAATGAAGTTTTAACTGTGGGGGGCGAATGTATCATCTCCCTCCTGACTGAATCATCTTCTCGATATGCTCCCGACTGTTCTTGTGCGTAAGCTCCAGAGAGTGCAGCTTTTTGTTGAGATTCGAGATGTTCGACTTTAGCTCCGCTGTTTCTGATAATAACCGCTTCTCTACGTCGGACGTAGGCATGAACACGAACCTGAAAGAAGGAAGGAAGGAACATTAGCATAGAGTGACTGAAGAGATTGAGAGCACGTCGCACATCTTTCCTACTCCCTGGTAGACTTTTGTGTCCTTTGATAATTGCTTGACCTCAGTGGAGGTAAGCTCCAGCATCCGGATGTCTCTTTGCTTGGCTGCTACGGCCGTCTTGACAATGTTGATGTCTCGCTGTGCTGAGAGAGCTTGGGATTCGATTTCTTGAACAAGCTGTGTCAACATCAGCTGGGCCAGGGAGAAATAGTGAAAGGATATGGTGAACCTTCTGTAGAGCTTGATTGGGGATTGACATCTTGTACGACCAATACCGGCCGAATCAGGACAAAGTAGACTCGAAATGGCCGGAGACCTTGGTGAACTGCTTATATTTTGGAGGAAATCTCAATTGGCGTCTCGCTGACCGAGAATCTGAGTTGCACATAAGTTTGGTTAGAGGATCGGCAAGCGCCGGGTATACCCCTTAGCGTACCATTCGGCATCTACCTCAAGTAATAAGTACCGTAATATTTTGGAATCGTGGTCATTTGTCAACATCTAAGATCTACCTTACGTTGCTGTGGCATCAGCAGCTAAGACCTTCAAGATGTCTTCCTGGCTCCCTTCCATCGCATATGGTAACCCAGCTGGTGGCTATTGGGACCCAGTCACCTCCACCATCAATTGGTGCGAAGAAGTCTGCAAACTCCACCAAAATGATTCCAATTGGCCCCACTGACAGCTCCACAAGGACTACTACGCGACCCCATATGCCGCCGAGATAGTTAATACCCTCACGAACCTCCTCTTCGTCTTTTTTGCCTATCGGGGTATTCAATCCTGCCGCAACCATGGCCATGACACCATCTTTCTTGTCAGCTTCATTGGCTATCTACTCGTCGGGACCGGCAGCTTCCTCTTTCACGCAACGCTCAAATATCCCATGCAGCTCGTCGACGAGCTCTCTATGATATACACCACCTGCCTCATGTGTTACGCGACCTTCTCATACTCGCGCTCCCGCCTCTTCTCGCTCTGCTTGGCGCTCTTCCTACTCTCGCTCGCCATCTTCATCACGCTCTATTACCACTACCTTCAAGATCCCGCCTTCCACCAGAATGCCTACGCAATACTCACCGCTGTCGTCCTTACGCGCAGCATGTATGTAATGGAATTGAACTTGCGGCCGAGGTTGAAGCAGAGTGAGAGCGAGTACAAGTTGTTGCACAAAAGGAGTATGACAGCCGATGAAAAGCTAGTCAGTCAAGGGGAGGACAGGAGGGATAGAAAGATCCTGGGCACGATGTGGCTCATGATTGGTTTTGGTCTTACGACATTCCTTGGGGGTTTCTTCATCTGGAGTTTGGATAATGTGTATTGCTCGAAGCTGAGGGTGTGGCGAAGGCACATTGGGCTGCCGTGGGGGGTCCTTTTGGAGGGTCATGGGTGGTGGTACGTATCAGCACTGATTTGCTGAATAGAGCAGTTTGCTAACGCATGATTGTAGGCATCTTATGACCGGCACCGGCGCCTACTTCTACATCACTTGGGGTATCTGGCTGAGGCATTGCTTGAACGGACGGCAGGATGAGTACGACTTGTCGTGGCCGAGGTTTTGGTCTCTGCCAGAAGTTGTTCAGACGAAGAGCGCGAATGGTAGCGCTCGACATGATCTTTCCAAGAAAAAAACTTGACGAAATTTGGATTATAGCAGATAGACATAGACCATCGTAATCCCAAGCGGTTGTTTCCATAAGTATCCAGAAATGTGTGGAACCAGGTGAGTGTGTAAACCCAAGACTGGCCTGTAATCTACATAAAAACTTCTACCGCAGGGTTCCAGTTATCGGGAGAAGATTAGAAGGTCTCTTATCGTCTTAGATGACAGATATCACAACGACGACGTTGAAGACCCCGTCAATTAGTGATGGATTCCACGGATAGGTGCTATTGCGTCTGTTTATTGGGCTTCTACGTTGCTGAACGATCAATATCGGATTTTGATCTCACATCCCAAAATTCCACGAGATGCCTTAAGATTTCTCTGCTTTTGGTAATAGGCAGATCATGTCCTGCGCCGCAAATCAAGAAATTCACTTGGGCAGGTCCCAAGATGCTTTTGACATCATCAGTGAACTCGTCGGAGATGATGACAGGGTCACTGTCGCCTAAGATGACACATCGTAGCATACTAGACCATTGGCTAATACGCCGCCAAGTCTCACATTGCTCACTGAAAGGGCCATAGCGCATAGTCGAAATGTAAGACTTGACAAAGCCATCGTGGTTCTGAACTTGCCATCCCTGTCACAGATTTAGAGCCTCAGCCTTCCGTATAGCTTTTATGACATTGCTTACCACAGCATTCGCGATAGTCACCCCAGGCCGTCTCTTCGACATGATAGTTTGATCACAATCGACCTGTGAGTCAGGTTGTCCTTCCGATGCAGCCATGTCAAAGTCAGCTGGCTCTTGTATTCGGAACCTCCGTTGGCTGTGCTGTCAACGTTCTCATGACAGACCACTCCACAACGCTTTCCGGAAAGAGACCTATTGAGTAAAGCAGTCGGCTGGACGTGCTGAAATGATGTCTCCGGACAAAACCCGAGACGTCTGTTCGCTGCTCTTGGAGCGGGGAGCGTCAGTTGATGCAGTCGATCACCAATATTTCCAGTAAGAAGAATCGCATTCCTTATGGGATTCATCATGTGTTACAAAGATTCTTACTTGTCCCAAGTACACATTTCCACAAATTGATGTGGTACCCTCAAACCCACGAGCATTCCAAAGTCGAAGTCGGTCGTCTCCTTTCATAGTATGGCGCAGATCTGTCCATAGAAGACCATCAAGGGTGGACAGCATACACAATCGGCACAGCAGATGTGCCTCAAACGACAGGCCACGAGTATCTCTTACGCCAAGGTTGCGGTACGGATTTCGATCCTACTCGCTGATTGGAGCATTTGTATGGAATAGAGATCTTAAGGGCAGCGAGTCATCGGTCTTGAAGAATGCTGGATATTTGTTGTCTGCGTTGAAGGAGTTTGTAGCTCGGGCAATGGGCAATAGCAGCATTGCACATCTGTTAGATTGCAGCCATGATTCAGAGTTCGAAAACAGGGTATCTTTACAACCAATAGAAGTGAATATAGACTAAACGGTAACTCACCAGTGTGCGAGTTTGAAAAGACGAGAGCTCTGAAGACTGCCGCTTCTTCTGACAACCTGCCTCTTGGGAGATAGAATGCTTGAAATTCTCTCTCTGCATGACTCTTTTCATATTCTCGTACAAGGCTCTTCAGAGCTTTTCCGACTTTCTCCTCGGATCACCACCAATATTCTTCTTCCACTCTTCACTGATTGTGCATTTCGCCTTTCTCTCCTTTGCCTCCCATTCCCGCTTGAAATCTGCTTCCTCGCTCCTCCAACGCTTCAAATCGCTCGCCAGCCATGTTCCGGCGGCAGCAGCACATCTTGCGACGGCTTCCATGGGAACAAGATGCCCCACGTCTTCGAGCACCACTTCTTTGACTCTGTCTGCTTCAGCACCGCCGCTACCTCCTACGCCGGTACCCGTACGCTCCACCTTCTGCTTCCGCAAGTCAGGTGTGGATAAATCAGACTGCCCACCAAAGATGTACAGAGCGCTAGGCCTTAGGCGCGGGAGGTCGTTGAAAACTGCAGGTGGCTCAGGCCGGTAGAATGGGTACGTGTCTCCGGCTCTCAGATCCAGATCTGGATGCGTGCGGCGATTGACAATCAGCTTGCCATTTGCGTCCAAGCCGTCAAAATTCGGACGCAAGAAGGTAAAGACCTCCTGATGCTTGGTAGTAGTCAAGGTCACAGGGTCATCATCGTTTTCTGAGCGGTCGGGGTAAATAGCTGTTGGCAGGCTTCGCAAGCCATATTTGATCCATAGGTCTAGAACCCGAGGGTCCCACGACTGATAGAACTTGCTTTTCTTGACCGATGATGCGGCTTCCACACGAGAAGGCCAGTCATCGCGGCGGAATGTTGATGCTTGGGTATGCGACAAACGTGATTTGTCCGGAGCTGCAGCAGAAACGGTCTGGATAACGGGATCAATGAGAACAAGAGATGTCAGGAGCCGTGGGTGTAGATAGGCCAGATTGACCAATTGATTCCCGCCCATGCTGTGGCCTACGCCTACCAAAGGACGTGACATTTCCTTGCGGAAGTGGTTGATCATGTGCAGCAGGTCGCGAGAATGATCATTCCAAGAAGGATCGTTGCCAAGCTTGTCTTCATTTAAAACCCCACTCATCCCTTGCTGAGCAACATCTGCAATCCATATGCCTCTGATGGTCTGTCCTTGCTTCCTCAAAGCCTGAGATAAGTCGTCCCACAGAGGCTCGTACAACTCCTTCGGAAAGCCATTGGCATGAGTACCAATGATGGTGATAGCACCAGCTTGGGTGTAAGACTGGTCCAAGGGAGTATATTGCTTGACGTGGAGGACAAGATCATCTTCTTCATTTTCCAATGTTGCTCCAGGGTATTCTCGAACATATTGGCAAGGAATAGTATGCTCTTGCACTCTGAACATTGAAGGAGACATGGTGGGAGCTGCGAGTTATGTACAATTGTGTAAGGGCAGTTTCCCTGTAGAAAGAGCGAACAAATTTTTTATTTGAACAGGGAAAGTCTCGAAGATATATACAGCAATCAATCATTAATGGCCCCTTGCAATGCCTAGCTGCTCGGCCACCAAGCAGGCAGCACAGACGATTCAATAATCATATCAAGTCAAGCCATGATTAGAAAGCATTGAGGACTCCTCTCCGCATGAACTCGGTGTTCCCATATGTACAATATCAGATGAGAAGGCGGTGACGATGTGTGGACCAATATGCGCCGTCAGCAGCCCCAATTCCAAATGCTCGTCAGTCATCACGATCTGCCCGAAACAAACCCCGCTAAAGGTGGTCACGTGTGGCAAAAGCTTGGCGCGTCAATCGATAACGGTTTTGCCGACGCGACTTCAGTCAACATTTGCGCAAAGCCCCCATCTCTAAGGCGCCCGCCACATTTTTTCATATTGTTCATAAAAAAAGAGCTTGTTGGCTTTAGAGACCACCTTTAGATCTGTCGAAAGTAGCCGCTATGGATCTGGACGGTGCAGAAAGCAAATCTTTATTCGCACAAGTCCAATTCTACATCGTGCAAACCGTGGATCTTCGAGGAGACAGCGCACGCGAGGTGCGTGTTACAACACACAGATGAGAGTGAAGAAATGATGCTGACACAAGCCTTCAGCTTGCCAAGTTACTGGAAGACAATGGGGCCGAAGAGATAACCAGGACAGCAATCGCGGACCCGATTCCTTTGCAAGACATCACGCACATCATCTCAACCACAACGGATTTCCCTGAGTACGGAGCAGCCAACGATGCGCTGAAGTCTGTGGTCAAGCCAGATTGGGTGAAAGCCTCGATTGCTAAAGGCAGACTTGCAAATCCTCGACAATACAGCCCAGATCCTAGGCTGTTCTTCTCCGGTCTGGTCGTTTGTTGCGTCGATCTACCAAGTGGAGATTCAGATGCTATCATCGGAGGCGTTCTCGCCATGGGTGGACTGTACTCTAGTTCAATATCGAAGATGGTCACCCACATTGTAGCCCTGACTATGGACTCGGACAAGTGCAAAACGGCCATCAGCAGGAACGTCAAGTGTAAATTTGTTTTGCCACACTGGTAATAAGCCTTTCGTCGACAGTCTGCGACGATTACAAGCTCTGACTCTTGCTAGGTTCGACGACTGCCTCAAACTAGGCAAACGAATTGATGAAGCGCCCTATTGCCTGCCGGATCCCGAGATCCTACGCAAACGCCCTGAAGATCGTATACCCGAGGCCGGACGACAAGACATGCTAGGTGCATCATCTCCTAAACCTGATCGGCTGCCCACGCCTTCCAGCTCACCCAGCGCGAATCATCGCCAACTCACGGTCTTCAAGGGTAAGAAGGTCATGCTCTCTCGGGATCTCGAATTGGGGAGTCATCTTTTGGGCACTATTGAAGATCTGATCTTAAACGGTGGAGGGATGGTGACTGGCAGCGTATACAAAGCCGACATCTTCATCTGTCATTACCGAGAGTCGCTTGACTACCGGATAGCCTCCAGGGCCGGGAAGGACGTCGGAAACTTGGCTTGGCTCTATTACCTTATCACTCACAACGCATGGACTTCTCCTTTGCGACGGCTGTTACACTATCCGGTTGCTCGCCAGGGTCTTCCTGGCTTCAGTATATTTCGTATCAGTCTCTCGAATTACAATGGTGAGGCTCGTGTGTACTTGGAAAATCTTGCCAAAGCGGCAGGAGGAGAATTTACCAAGACTATGAAGGAGGACAACACCCATCTAATTACTGCTCATATGGTTAGTGAAAAATGCGACGCGGCAAAGGAGTGGAACATTCACATGGTCAATCACCTTTGGCTTGAAGAGAGCTACGCCAAATGGCAGATACAGACCGTCTCTGATCCGCGCTACAACCATTTTCCGACCCGTACCAACTTAGGCGAAGTTGTTGGGCAGACGCCAATTGACAAACAGGCAGTTGAAAAAATGTTCTTCCCTCTTGGGTCCGACGTTGATCCCTCTGCTGAGAGTGACGATGTGCCGAGGCCAATGTCTGTGAAACCTCCTAACGCTACATCTTCAAGGAGTACGAATGCCATGAAACCCCAACCATCGCGTTCTGCGGGGAGTCAAGAAGTACCTTTCCGTGCTCTTCAATCTGATGGCCATACCCCCAAGGCTTCGAAAGAGAATAGGAGACATACAGAGGGCAACGCAGTTCGAACACCAGCCTCTTCACGATTCATCGGCCAGGGTAAAGAGAACGAGACACCTTCTACCACAGGCAGTCGCAGTGCAAAGGACAAGGCAGTCGCAAAGTTGCACGATCTCGCTCCTGATATCGCACTTTTCCAAAAAGAGAGAAAGAGAGTTGGTGGGGTTACCCATGGAGGTCGCAAGTCAAGCGAAGATTTGGTACCCGAAGTCAACAGGAAGCGATCGGTATCGAAAGACGAAGATACCGATACAGGAGCAGATGAAGAGACCAGGGCGACGAAGAGGGCTAAGAAGTCAAAGGGGCTTGCTCCTCCATCGATGCGTTTGGCGCTCTCTGGATACAAGGGGTGGGTAAGTGCTGCCAAAAAGGAAGGCGAAGAGCGCGTAAGTACAATGGTCAGCTCACCAGCTATGAGCATTACTGACATGACTCAGGCACGACTTCGAGCGATGGGAATACTGATCGTCCCTGATGTCGCCAGTTGCACTCATCTTGCTTCTCCTCATATCCTCCGCACACAAAAGTTCATCTGCGCGCTGGCACACGCTCCCATTATCCTATCTACCGACTTTGTAAACGATTGCCTCTCACAAAACAAGCGCCTTGAGCCAGAGAATTATCTGCTGCAAGACACCGAGAGCGAAAAGCGAATGGGCTACAAGCTCAGCGATTCCCTCGTTCGAGCAAAGAGCAACAAAGGTCAGCTCCTTCGAGGGTACTCGATTTATTGTACCGAGCTCATTCACGGCGGCTTTGAGACATACAAGTCCATCGCGGAGGTGAATGGTGGCAAGTGCCTCATGTATCGTGCTCGCGCTGGATTCACGGCAACGCTGCGAGCAGGTCTGGACGAAGAGGGTGAGGACTTCGAGGCTAGTTCGCCCGGATACGTGTACCTTATCAGTGGTACTACTCCAGAAGAGGCGAAATTGTGGCCGAAATTCCGGCAAATGATCGACGGAATGGGCAAGAACCCTCTCGTTGTCCGCCACGACTGGATAGTGGACCTTGCGCTGTCGCAAAAGCACCAATGGCGTGACTCTTATAATTTGACTGAAAAGGATATCACACTTACGGCTTGAGCGTATGGGGGGCATTTGGACGACTGAGCGGAGCGTTTGTGACAGCACAAGTCCTTTTTTATTCGCATGTCGAGAGAGATGGGTGGCGATTGAACGTCTGTATATCAGACCCGGCTTCGTGGGAAAGTGTTCGGTGATGGTAACGTTCAGGCTGCAAGAGCAGCACTCAATGCAGGCATCCTTCAGAAAAATTTGACTCCCTGTTGATCTTCACTTCCAAATACCTGCGCTTTGCCCCGTTTGACCAACACGGCCAGCGATCTGTGGAACAGTTCGGCGTCCATGCCGTGAAAATCTAGCATTCCGTGAGCATTCGACTTCGACCTTTTCTCGCGAGGTACTATACCCTGTCCCACAGTCATCTCCCCGTTCATCAACTCATAAAGCGTGAGCACGGTATTCTTCTGCCCAGTGTCCTCCACCCACCCAACAATCACCTCCGCCCACTCCTCAGGCCTCTTCCAATACACCCACGTCGTTCCCCCCTTCGCCTCTACCCCTCCATCGATCCACTCCGCCCTCCTACCACCCTCATCCCTCGTCATCCAATCCACCACTTGCAACGCATCGTTCACGCTCAACCTCTTCCTCAGTTCTGCGTTCTTGAACAAGGGTGTGTCGAGGGCAGCGACCAGAGAAAGCTTGAAGACGTGGTGATGCCGGCAGTACCGCTGGATTAGGCGGGACCATTTGCGGAGTTGGGAGAGGCGGGTTTGGAGGTTGGGTTGGAGGGTGAAGAATGGTGGGAAGGAGTAGGACTGGGGGTAGGTGAATGATTCGGCGGTACGAGGTTGGACAGGAGCCATCCGGATGGCTATGTATCGCACTCCAAAAAAGTTTCTCCCATTCCAAGGCGGTGGATGGTGATGTCTTGGCATCGGCCCTAATTGTATGCTTATCGATAACGGGTGCCAAGACTACGAAATCTGCCCGCAACCTCACCCCCTACGCGGGTGACCGTCACGCGAGTCTGAATGATCCTGGGTGACTGCGCCTTCTTGAAGGTGAGGAAATTGCTGTCTGGTTGGCATTCTTATCAGAAATTGTTACGTGTGGGCGGTTCGTTACGATACTACATAAGTTGATGGTCTGGTTAAAGTTCATACGCAGAGCCTTCATGGAGAAGCGGCGACAATAGGAAAGACACTCAATTACCAAGGTCGCTCTCTCAAATTTATTCCTCTTATCTTTCTTACGACTCTCAAACTCTTCTTCCATCCTTTCTCTTCTTGTGTACTTTTGCCCTCGAATTCATCCTTTTTTAAATCGCCCTCCCCTAGTCCTGGTAGACCTTGCTCGCTCCCCTAGCTGTCTATTTCCTCTTCTGCCGTCCTTGTGAATAACGCAGGACGTCCCTTGAATACCGTTAAGTCCGACTTTGAGTCGGACTCCTCGATTCTCTGTCTCTTTCCTGTAAGATATAAACCCGACTATTGCCTTTACTGCCTCGATCATACCAACCTACATTTGAAATATTCGTTGCAGCGGCACTTCGACCGTCGTCGCCCTTTTCGGCCCCGCGAACCCTGCCCTTTCCCCCTTCCCGAATGTGCGACAGTCACGCTCAACCGTGTGATGCGTTTTAGGAATCATGCGGCGACCGTTCACGGAATCTACATGTCTGACAAGATTTAGTATATCTCGTGGAATTTCGGGTTGATTGTGTAGGCTAGAGCAATTGTTCTACGATTCAATCTATCTCGATATATTGACTAAGGAGGACATCAATCAGGTCGCTGGCTTTTCCTGAATCTTCCGCACATTTCTCCTATGTCCTGAGAGTCCCTTTCCATCTTTTCAATGATTGTTTCCACCTGCACTCCCATTCGTTCCCACAAAAACCACCTGAACAGCAGTGAAGCTACCCACTCCATCAGCCTTCATATTCTTCACCCTTTGGACAGATGTGTACTTACGCGGCAGTAGCAGTGAACACGTCAACTAGTCTCGCATTTGTCACCAGTTTCAGACTAGTTGAGAAGCCAGCCGTGAAAAATCCAATCACGACCAAGCGTACTAGATCAGAGCTGATTGTGTACAGGACAACGATGGAGGCGATCGGGAGAGTAGAGAAGCTAGAACTACACCGACGAGGGACGGGAGGCGGGAGAGCCCAGTTTGTGAGTAGGAGACTGTATTGGCGGACCAATTCGTGGCTTCTGGTTGCTGTAAAGGCGTAGTAAGTAAAGATAGTAGCCAAGCTTTTTCCAATGTAGAGTAGCATCAAAAAGCTCGGATCATTAATGACGTTTTATTTCAGCGTGGGAGGGAAACCAGTACCCTCAGATATTTCCCAACAACCTGATGCCACCAGTGCACCCCTGTATTAGTTACCCAGGCCGTAAGAGGATCGTCGGCGTGCCGAGCTTGTAGAGCGATGAGGTCTGATTTATCCGGCTTTGACCAGACATCACTGTCTTGGCCCACCAGACGCACATTGCCCATTGAGACAGATTCCATCCATTGCTGGAGAAAGGAGAGATCTCTGGGGTTGGGCTTCTGAAGACCTGCGAGCGCCGTCTGGTGCAGAAGCGCTTCGTCTGTGATGTTTCAGTACTGCTTCCAAAATTCGAGATTGAGAAACAATAGATTCGTTGGATCGGCTTTGACGAACTATACTCTTTCAGTTTTTCACGTATCCTGAGCATTGTCCGCCATTGTTGTCCGGCTCTTTCGTCACTACCACTACTCTTATCGTCCGATTTGCTGAGATAGTCCCAGCACTCTGAATAAAGTTTTCGATCGAGGTCATCCGATGCAGAGTCTTGGTCAGCATAATATCGAAGGTCATCTTCCAACGCTACTAGTTCCGCTTGAAAATATAGTAGATTTTGAGCGTTCATCGCTCCAAACCGACGAAGAATAGCCACTTCAGGATTGGCTCCCATCAAGGAAGCCAATTTTGCATAACCTTCCATCGTAAGACAACGGTATTGATTCGATGCAAGAAAAAGGTCTTGACAGCTGGTTTATGTTGTAGCAGCAGCGTGGGCTGTATCCTGATTGGTAGCCCCATGGCAATGTAATTGTCTCACCTGCATTAGAACGTATCTGGCGACATACGTGGTTGTCAATTGACAACAGTATTGAGACGTCGCCCTGCTCTTTCACACGAGGTGAGGCAATCTTGTAACGATATTGTCTATTATAGTATTCTCGAGGATTGTTACGACCGAAGGAACCAGGAATAGTCCCATCGGACGATCGAGCAACGCAAACGCAAACCCATATTCATAAGGCGGTCGTAGCATAATACTTTCCACGCGTACTAAGGAACTTGTTCCGAAGTACATGTTCCTCCTTAGATAGGGTCTGCAAAGATTCTGAAGACCACATTTTGCCTACATGCGGCTAGATTTCGAGTTCACCCTAAGCTATTAGGTAACTAATAGGCCTCATACTATTTGCTTGGCTGCAGCTTCATGGGCGTTCTGAAGTCTTCAGAACACACATGAAGACTTCAAAAAGCCAATTGACCAATATAGCCCCTGTAAGAGACTAGCGTCGTTGCATTGCAGGGGTAGGCCTTGACTAAAAAACGTCAAAATAATCAGAGAAGTCAAAGTAGTCGCGATCCACGTACCACTCATGTAGCTATGTAATCTTCTTCTTACACCCTAGCGGAAGTTAACTCGAATAGGCTAGCTGGAACTTAATAATCTTTAATAATTCTTCAAAATCGTCTTCAGAATCTTTGCAGACCCTATCTCTTATTCGGCTACGATTAGATCATGCCGCTAATATTACGAGTGTGCCAAGTGTCCAGGGGCCCCTTGTTCAGACCGGCCCGCCTCTCTCCCGAGAATTGCTACTGTCCCTGCGTCTAAATCTTGTTGTACCATATTGAGTGTAGGGCGGAGGGTTTCCGCGGTCAGGTTGGGAAGCGTCTGAGCTTAAAAAACTTTATTTTTCCTTAATCACATACGAAGTATTTAAGATATAACGCCTGCAGTAGTCAAGGGGTCGACTATACTCTTCAATAGCCAATGCTTATGGACCAGCCTCGCTATAGGAACGAGGTATAAAAGACGACGTGGTGAAATGAATCTGTGTTCGATCGTTTTGCGGACAGCATCGAGGGGATAGATGGCTCAGGGGTTCTCCAAACGGTGTTAGTCTCAATGTTCGAACCAGGGCTTTCACGTTCCAAGAGCGCTCTCGAGAGACCCAAGTTCTTCTCTAATAATAGAGTGTACAGGTCAACTGGCTACGAGTGATTCTTGATCGAAGCTTACAAATTCGATCGCATCCTCGACCACGGAATTGTTCAGACTACCAAAGCCCTAACAAAAGATGCGGAGCGATGGGAAGCAAATGCTTGGGGTCGGGTTATAAGGACTCTCGCGGTGAATTTCTCCCTAGGCCTTCCTACAAAGACCGGCAGAACTTTGACTGTATCATACATCGAGTGCTATATCACAAGAATACCCATACCCTCTACGCTTCATCCAACACTTGCGATTGCTTGCCATGTCTATTGAATAGCGACCAGCTTCGTATATACTAGCCTTACTACTAGCCCCGCGACTAACTTGACTGGCCGCTTTACTACTGTTCCTTGTTTCGAGATGCTTTTATTCGAGCTTCAACCTCAGCCTTCTTCTTCTCTTGCTGCTGCTTTGCCTTGGCTTTCTCGGCCTCCTGAGCTAGAATCAGACCGTCAGAAAATGTTGGTTCTTTAGGAAGCGAGCTGAGGGTGAAGTTACCGTCGGTATCCTTTCTATGTTGCGTCAGGGGTGAGAAAGAGCACACAGGGACGGTGACAAGGTCCTCAGCTGCAATATACTCGGCCCCAAAGATAATATCAAGATGGTCTGACTCAGGAAAGACGTAGAAATCGCATCGATGCACTCTATTTCCTGTTTCATTCCACCTCCAGTCAAGGGATAGTATGCCATAGGGTGTTATGCTGTGACCGCTGACGGCCTTTAGGCTTGGAGGATTATTGACGCCCAAAATTTCGCTGGTTTTGCCTAAGCGTTCGACAAGTCGCCGAGAGATCCAGTTCCCGCTTTGACATTGAGTATCTAGCAGCGCTCGCGCATGGGCATACGGTCCACCTGCGATCGCTATTCGAATATCTTTGCTGAAAGCCTATGCCAAAAGCTATTAGTCACATCACACATTCGGTGGATTGAATCACCTCGACTTTTCCGCCAACCTGGTTTATTACCTCCTCGTATGGTTGGCGCTGCCGATTATCTCCTGGAAGTTCTGGAAGATCTTCGCACTGTCCTCTATAAGTCACGTTAGCACTGTGCCTGAATTTTAGGGGCACATATTGCTTACTTGATCAAGAGGTCCGCATCGTCGGTCGGTAGTAGATGCTTCTCATCAATGACTGGTGAGTCTCTGTTGGAAGCCACACATTGCCTGAAGGCGTTCGTAACATTTGAATGTGAATCTTCGTCGTGACTGCCCTACACTCTTATTAGTGCAAGTCCTCGAACAATTAAAAGCTACCAACATACTGTGTTTTGCCAATGTCGTACAGGGTTTTGGAACCGGCCGGACAATCTTCGCCACGGTCTGCGGTCTGCCAGCTTGAATTTGCCTTTGAATTCGCTATTCCTGCACGTCCAGAATGCAAAGCGCGGAAGAAGGCTTCTAGACTTGCTCACACTGCGTCTGTTGTAGTATTTCCAACCGAGGATTACGGCCGCTAGAAGCATCATGACTCCGATGCTGACGCCCACAGCAATCCTGTCTCTTGTTGTGAACTCGCGGCCACTAGAAGAAATTTGGTAGACACCGATATACCAAACGCCTCCGCACAATACCGAAGCATCACCGCAACAGGGACTGTTACAATACGCTTGGTCCGACAACGAGGTATTCGCCATCGGGTGAAGAGTGGTGTCGCAATAACATTCCAGGTTGTCCTCAACGCCGAAAACCGTGTGCCCTTGAGTAGAGCATAACTTGGCACAACCTACAACTGTGTTGTTCGACAACTTTACACTTGAGGCCTTGAGCAATCGATCATTCCAGGTATCGTGATAACAGCCTAGGTAATTCCATCCACTGAGCTGCTGTACAGCGGCCGTCGCGTTTGTGTGGCATTGGGGATTGCGTGCGCTGACAAGGCTTGTGAAACAAAGCAAGACTAGAAGCGTATACTGCTCCATGAGCGTACACCACCAGCCTGGTGTCATGAGGTCGTCACCGCGAGGAAAGAAAGGCGGGTCTCGGCTGGGTTTGGCTTCTTTATTTGGGAGTTCTGTTGATATAGATCATGTAGTACAAGGGTCTTTGTTGACAGCTCCAGCGTTAGGGGGAGCGACAGTAGTAATATCCTGGAGCATTTGTTCCAGGGTCTCAGCTTGAAAGCCCCATGAACCACCTCCTGAGAGGAATGCCCCACTAGGAGCATCTCAATCATGGGGAGAATACCAATCACCAAGTCCGGACCTTTGAAAGCTCTTACATTTGCTTATCAATTCTGCATGTTTGTTTCAGGATGTAGCCAATGATTTCTAGAATGTGAGCAGGTTGAAACACATATGGTCAGCCAGGGTCGTTTTGATACGCTGTCTGTGTATCGTGCATGTGCCCTTTAATGTCATCAACATGCCCAAGTAACACTGCGCAAAGGGGCGGGAAAGCCTTGCCGCACAGTCAACAGCGGTTGCTCGAGGTTCTAATATTACCGTATGCACTTCGGACATTCAAGGCTCAGGGCCCGAAACAAGCCGGAAAGTGCCTATTCCATTGAAGTCCCTACTCCCTCAAAGAGCGTATGTACCTACTCCCTAAAGTGCCTACTCGCTCACAGTTTCTAAGGAGTAAAATTTGACTTTTCTCGCTTCTCATTTGGATAGCGTCCAAAGATAGAAGGTGGGGGGGGTGCCGGGGATGGGACGGGATTGGCTGGACGGGCCTTAGCGCGCCTTTCTCCGCACATACGGTACCTTAGCGGGCTGTTAGCCTGTTACAGCCGTCTTCAATCAACATTCAACCACCACACCACTATATGACTTGTTGTGATAATCAAGAAGGATGGATTGATTCTTCCCCAGATTCCCCGGGTCGCGTTTTATGTACCGTAATAAATGAGGTGGATGGCAGATACGGGTGGCTGGCATGCTTGGGGGCCAAATGCTAACATGACTTTATTCGTATTATTTCCGTAAGAAATAATACCAGTTTCCGTTGAAACGGATGCGAACCGAAGCATCGTCACCATCGGGACGTTCGGATGGCTTACGGTTGTTTTAGGTGGGGGCTTGCGCAAGGCTGTCCAATAAATCCTTCCTTCTAGAATCCCTCATTCTGGAATTTGCAACTCTCACTATGAGCATCCGGCACGACTCTTGAAGTACCACGGCACATACAGCAGCGATTCGCTGCGGTAATTGACGACTTAAAAAGTGCTATTGGGCTGGAAACCGCAAGAGCATATCTGACGCCTATTGCCACTAACAAATCGCTGGAGTTCGAGCCTAAAGCCGAACTCTGCGACGATTTGTAAATAAAGTACATCAATAAAGACTGTATAACTGATGCGAGCGACCATTCATATGATCCCACGCTGTTCTTGCACTACGAAAAGATCGAAGGAGCTTATTTGCAGATAACGAACTTATAGATAGAAGCTAATCATAATCTATATCACCTGGCATCATCACCATTTTATTTTTTTGGTAAAAAGGGAAACCCCCGCGGCCTTTTAATAATCCCCCCAAAAAAAAAAAATAACGCAAGAGATGAAAAACAATTAAGATATCAGTACAGAGGTCTGCACCGAAAGTCCTGCACATGCGCTAAAACTCTTGGCATTTTTTTTTTTTTTTTTTTTTTTTTATTTTTTTTTTTTTTTTTTTTTTTTTTTTTTTTTTTTTTTTTTTTTTTTTTTTTTTTTTTTTTTTTTTTTTGTTTTTTTTTTTTTTTTTTTTTTTTTCTTTTTTTCTTTTCTACTCTCCTTTTTTTTTTTTTTTTTTTTTTTTTAAAAAATTTTTTTTTATATTTTTTTTTTTTTTTTTTTTTTTCTCTTTTCTTCTCTTTTTTTTGATTTTTTTTCCAGTAAGGGTGTCACGGGCTTGTTGTTTCAGGCGACTAACGATTCAACGAGAGACTTCTGTAATGGCCGTAACGATCTTCGCTGCAATGCCATGTTCGGCCAAAGTAAGTGCCTGAAGTCTGGTTCCGTCGTTATGATTGATGCTCTGAGCATTGGGCATATTAGAATTGGAGAGTAGTGAGAAGATGCCCACTTACTGTACTGGACATGTACTGAACATATACTAAAATTCTTCATGTTCTCCCCCTATTCCCCTGTCCCCCTGTCAGCGCAAGCATACACAGTATTGATATCGCTGCTATCGCTATAATGCACACAGTAATATCGCAATTATATACCCCGTATGCATGCAGTAATATCGCTACTATGTATCATATATGCATGCATCATATATAGCAAGCATTGATATCGCTACTATGCAAAGCATTGATATTCAAGATATTAAGAATATTTGCCAAGAATGCCAAGAGTTTTAGCGCATGTATAGAACTTTCGATATAGATCTCTATATATTAATATATATAAAAGAATAAGATAGAGTTAAGCTAGAAAATCTTAAATTTATATATATAATTAATTATTAATTTAAAGTTACTACGCTCTTTAATTAGATTAACTAAATTAGCTTATTAACTCTCTTAAGCTCTCTTATTAAAAATTTATATATAAAAGTTTTACACTTTAAATTACTTAGTTTACGATATATATAATTACTTTATAATTTCTTAAATTATAAAGCTCGCTTTACGCTTTCTAACGCTATAAAAATTATAAAATTTAATCTACTATTAATAGATTAAATTAATATTTAAATATTATAATTATAATAATTATACTAGACGCGTTTAATAATATGACATTATGAAAGTCTTCTATAAAAGTCTCTAATAAAGTTATTTCTATTAGATTTAATACGCTTAAAGAGTTTAGATTAAATATATATTAGCGTCTTCGAGTATTCTCTATTAAAGTAGATTTCTAGATAGTAAGAATATATCTTCTTTTTATATTATAATTTAATCTATAATAATATAATAGTAATACCCTAGTTACTTATAAGTATTAATGATTTATACTTATAAGTAAATCTAATATCTTATT